>NC_092336.1:226195833-226498240 GCF_046630445.1 Rutidosis leptorrhynchoides
AAGCATGTTTATTCTGAGGTATGAAAGAAATCTTTCGCTGTGCATTTGCTCATATTAGAGATATTACTTGGAGTCATTCATGACATATTTCAAAAGATGTTGCATTCGAGTCGTTGAGTTCATCAAGATTATTATTAAGTCAATTATATTTGGATATATTATGAAAAGCTTTACATGCCTGTCAACTGTCGATGTAACGAAAGTTTGTCTTTTAAAAATGAATGCAATGTTTGTAAAATTTATCATATAGAGGTCAATTACCTCGCGATGTAATCAACTGTTGTGAATCGTTTGTAATCGATATGGACTTCGTCCGGATGGATTAGGACGGGTCTCTACAATACTAAACATTATTACTAAATAAACGTTGGAAAAATCCAGGGTCGTTACATCTTGCTTCTTAGTACACCATGAAATAACAGCGGAACCCATGTAACCCGAAGTTGAATGGCGATCATTTGCGTCTCCCATCCAATCTGCATCCACGAAACCATTTAACTGTAACATCCCATCTTTTTCTGTTAAATTTAATTTAACGCCGTCTTTTTTTTAGATAATATCTTTCGTTACCTAAATTCGTATCTTCCGTCGACTAGCGCTTTTAATATTTTCATTATTTAATTATAGCATCTCTCGTTTACTCTAGCGTATTTAAAATAATTCATTCGGTTAATTCACGCACCCGCTTTTAAACTCGAGGGACTAATGGTGTCAAGTGGGCAAACTAGTGACTAGGTCAACTAGTCAACCCATCTCCCCACCACTCATTCATTTCACCTCCCACCTTTCATCTTTTTCTCTCTAGTTCAAGAACACCATCTTCGTCCAACTTCACAAATTCATCATCTATTTCGAATCTAGGAAGCTTGCTATAAAACAAATTCATATTCGTGATCCTCTCTTCATCCTCTTCGATTTGGTACCAATTTCACTACTTGGGGTAAAGTTTCTAAAAACTCTAGATTTCTCAAATTCATTTTATTGACTTGAAATGGTGTTAGTTAGTGTCTATGGCTCAAGTCTAACATGAAAATGTGTTTGATTTGCTCGATTTGTTGTTTTGAGTAATTAGTTTGAATATGAAAAATGGGTGTGTTTAATCTTGAGTTTTGAGTGATTAAATGTTGTTTAAATGTTAAAGTTCATGTATTAAATGTGTTACTAGCATCATTAGCTTCAATTTGATGTGTTGTGTCACACCCCCCAAAATGGACCAGGGGTAATTGTGACCAATCATATCATAACACAGTTGTATAAACGAGAACGACTCTATATGAGATTTTTAAATAAAACCTTTGTTAATAAAACAGCGGAAGCAGTAATACATGTTTACATTATTAATAAAACGTAAAATAAATGTTTATGAACTAAAATATAATATGCGATGTGGACTCCATGCAAGCATCAAATCCATCATCACAAAGTTACAATCAGCTAGCTCAATCATCACCTGAGACAAAACATGCTTAAAGTGTCAACCTTAAGGTTGAGTGAAATTCACAGATTTATAAATTATATCCAAAGTTTTAGACCACAAGATTTAGTTTAAAGTTGATTGATATAGAAATATCAATCTAAAAGTGTTGCTGCATTTTGTAATATCGCTACTAAACAAGTTTACCCTATGACACCTTGTACTGTTAGTGTCGTGGAATCATTATTATGTAACCAAAGACCAACGGTCGAATGGTTAGAGACGTTACTCTCAATAGGCCTACTCACAATAATTAAGTTTGCATTTAAACGTAGCAATTGACGATATTACGGTAGGGATTTAGCATGAATCAAAGCATGACAGCATAGTTAACAATTTAGTACTTGTGTCTAAGTGTAAAACAGTTATAAAGCAAGCATGTGTCTCACCCCAAAAGTTATAAAACAGTTATGAAACAGTAAAAAGTGGGGCTATGAATTTCACCTTAGTAGCACAAAAGAGTATTCCACGAAAGAATTGAACGGAAGGACGTGACAGAGATCTCAACCTAGAGATAGAACGTATGATCAGACATTGCCTAACAGATAATAGTATATAGTGCTATATTGATAGTAATGGTTCACTAAAGAATTTCTATTTTCGGAAGGTTACTATTTATGGAAAGTTTCCACTTATAGTAATTTTCCAATTTTAGAAAGTTCGGGTTAATCTTTAGCAAGACGTTGTATAACTTTACTCAAACTTCGTTGCTATCAAATAAGTCAGGAATTACCAGATGTAACCGGGGGCCCAGGACTCTTGACCAGAATCAAAGTCATGGCATTCAAGATCCACAAGCTTACCCATAAATGGAAACCTAGACATCATTCACTTACGACCGTGAGTAGCGATGAAGTTCACATGAATTGTACATTATCTTTGATTAACCTTCACTTTAGGTTTATATCTTATTATATATGTTATATTATATTTATTAATGTATTAACAATTTGATTATCTTATATTATATACTATAAGTTATTATTATTAAATTAGTATAGTTATAAAATAAGTGTTTATTAATAATGTATTGCTATTAACTTACATTATAAGCATTATACTTTATTATATAGTATACTTAGTTATTAACCGTAAGTTATAATAATAATATTAATTTAGTATATGTAATATACTTATGTTAATCGAAAATCATACTAATATATGTTAATTCGAATATTAATTCATTAAATACAACAACAACAACAACAACAACAACAACAACAACAACAACAACAACAACAACAACAACAACAACAACAACAACAACAATACCCAATCCCATTTGAGTGGGGTATGGGGGAGGTGGGATGTAGACAATCCTTCCTCTATCCTAGAATAAAGAGAATTCATTTCTCCACCCCGATTTAAGCACTCAAAAGAGCGGAGAAAGTCCTCCCTCTCTCTATTCGACGGGTAAAGAGATTGCTTTCAAGGGGACCTCCGGCCATAAAGAATGAGAAAAAAACAAAAAGAAATAAATTAAGTAACTTAAAAAAAATGAAGTAAATAGATAAATATATAAAAAAATAGTAATAATAAATAAGAAAATAAAAAATAAAATAAACAGAGACGCCATGAAAATGGTAGAATCAAATTTTCATAGGTTTTACATCGTGCCTGGAGTTCAATTTAGGCTCTAAGCGGCAGTCAAGTCTATTATATTTATAATTTTTATAAACTTAGTTAATTATACAATTCAGTAGGATATTTTATAAAAATAATGTTATCAAGTTTTTGTATTTATTTCCCACTTTTCTTTATATATATACTCGGTTTATATTAATCAAATTTAATTAGGTAATAAATATTAAATCGATCTAAATAAATAATTTTATATTTTTTATAAGTTCAATATTATGTAAAAATGTTATAAAAATTATTAAATCAAATTTTATATCAAAATATTATTTATTTAATGTTTTCTAATTATTTAACCATTGTAATCGGCCTATAATTAAATAAATAGGAAAAATAATTTAAAATTAATTTTTATATTTTTTTTAAAGTATCTAGTGATGCTACTAATCATATAAAAATTTTATAAAAATATTTAATACATGTTTGTATTTATTTTGTATTTTCTTTATTAATTCTCTCGGTTTAGAATAATGCAAAAGTAAATTTTTTTTAAATACTAATCATCCCATTTATTTAATTTTTATAATTTTTTCTTTTTTATAAATGTATAATAATCTCAAAAAAAATTATAATGATTTTTATTACTATTTAATATTTTATTATGAATTTTATATTGTTTTTATGTTTAAATACTACATAATTCGTATTTAATTATAAATAATATTCCATAAATTATCAAAATTATTTTTATACATCATAATACTTATAATACTAATTATAACATGTAAAAATAATTTATATATATTAAATTTGAATTTTTAAAGAATATATAAAAAATAAAAGCAATTCGATAAAAAATATAGAAAATACCTCAAGTACTTTCCCAAGTTTGTGAGAGAGTTTTTTCAAAGATTTGATACAAGTTTTTATGAAATGGAAGTGGGTATTTATAGGAAAAAAATGGTTGGTGAAAAGAAAAAATATAAATAAAATAAAGGTGCCAATTTTGACAAAAAATAAAAACATGTTAAAAATGTTTTTAATAAATTTTTGTTTTTGAAAATATTTAGTCAAAATTCATGGGCTCATTATTTAATTTATAAAAAAAATCTCTTTTTTTATAAGCTAAAAAAATATATATAATGATTAAAATAACTTATCATTTAATTAATAATTATGTTTCATATAGTTTTAAATATAATACGCATTAATATTAATATTAACTAAAGTTATTTTATATAATTAGTGTAAACTTTAGTTAACAAAAAGTGTCGACTAAAAATAAATATTTGATCAATGTCAAATTTAATTATATATTACATATGGATAACAACCCTATAGTCAAATTAGTCAATTCAGGTATGGAAATATGAGGGTTGTTATATATGTTGGTTGATTTAGAAAAGCTTCATTTGCAAAATGGTTGAATTCATGATTTTGGTTAGGGTTTGATTGTGACGACCCGGAAATTTTCGAACAAATTTAAACTTTAATCTTTATACGTTTCCGACACGATAAGTAAAGTTTGTTAAAATGAAATTCAAGAATATTAAACTGTGTTTATACTTTCATTTAACCTCGACCAAACTTCGACGATTCACGAACCATTAGATAAACGGATATGAAAATATATGTATATGTGTATATATTATAACTTGAAAACAATAACAAAGTATTAGACGTATAATACTTTACATAAACGTATTTGTTTCAAAATATATTCAAATAGTTATCGATGGAATTAGAAGATGATATCAAATGATTGATTTATCAGATACATTGAATTATGATTACGAGTCTCTGTTAAGAGGTCCACTTTGACTTGGAAAAATCTTTATTTTTAACGACATTCGGAATATATGGTAAAGTGAGCTTCGAATAAGGACAAAGTGTCAAGTAGCGAGAGCTAGTCAGATTGGTGAAAATTCCTGTTAAATTCCAATACATGCCTTACAATAATTGCCTCGTGACTTTTGATAAGATAAATTAATTAATCTTCATATTATGTATTGTGAAAGTGAAATTAGGGAATATAGGTAAATTAGAAAATAGATATTGACAAGTTAAATAGATCGACATTTTACATTAAGATGATTCCTTACGTTTGATTTTTTCTTTAGACTTAATCCTATGAGTCGTGATTAAAATAGAAGTTAAAACCTTGAAACCTGATATGATTCATATATGATTTTACGTTCATAAACGAAAATGTCATTTCGATATAATAGACTTTTTAAGAACGTCTTATTACATAACAACTTCTACTATTATAACCTTTGTGATAAAATGATTTGGAATATAAAGTAATTGGAATATTAAAATGTCTTTGTAAACTTTTTTTTATATAAATAAAGTATATCAATTTTAAACTTTAAAAATACAAATGTTATGAAATAATATTTCTTATTACATAAACGATTTCAAGATATATAAACTTGAATATTATTAGTTTTGAAAACCTATATATTATATATTGTCCCAGATTTATATTTCGAAATGAAAATATAAAAATATATATATTTTAACTTTGTCATAAAACGTCCTGATTTAAAATAATATATTTTGACGAACAACGAACCACTGATTTATAGAAGTAAATGACCACAATACTTAATTTTATAAGTTACATTTGTTATAAGGTAATTTGTTGATGAGAAAGTCAAATTATTAATAAGGGTACACGTTGCGTAACGTAAAAGGCTAGTTTTCTAAACGTATGAAAGTGAGTTCGAAAAACCGAAAGTGGTACATGAGTCGAGTGACAACGTATGAGTCATTTGAGTAAAAATTACATTTTTACCATGAATGTAAATATAATATAATATATAAGTAAATTATATAAATTAATTATATTATAAATATAATAATATAAATAAGTGTCGGCAAGAGTTTGTCGTGCGTGTGAGCTGGAGAGACAGGCCATGCGATCGCATGGCCATTCCCCATTGAAACCATGTGATCGCATGGTGAAAGATGGTGGCTCAAGTGCTTAAAAGCTCGACGAACTGGTTCATTACACCCACACATATACATCGATATATTACTCCCTCTGTTTATTATTATTTATATTATTATTATTTTTATTTTTATTATTAATCATATTATTATTATTAGGAGTATTAAGTGTTATTATTATTATGTATTATACATAAAATACTACGACAAGTTTCTACCCGCGTGATTTCAAAATGAGTTTTTCGAGTAGGATAGGGCTAAGGAAATTATGGGTTATAGCTATGGAGGTGATGGGTATGGTTCATGGATATGCTCGTGAGGTCAATCTAGTGTTTATCATCTCCGTTGCGTCTATGTACCTTTCCTGCAATATTGAATCTCAATATTGCTACGTGAGTACTCATAATTTAATTTTTTACATACTAATAGTGTATCCCTGACTAGTGCTCGAGTATTTAGGATTATGCATGCTTGTACATTTGATATTGTCATTAGATAGGATATGTTGAATCCTGAATTAGTTACATATGCGGTTGAGATAAGGTATAAGATATGCATGTTGTTGGAAAACTAGCGAAAAATTAAGAACTTTTCATTTAGATATCGAATGGTTTCGATGAACGGATTAGAAGTTATAGTCAATTAAATTTATGTATTATTATTAAAAATGATTATTATTACTATCGTCGTTATTATCATCGTTACTATTTTTATCTAATTATTATTATTATTATTATTATTATTATTATTATTATTATTATTATTATTATTATTATTATTATTATTATTATGATGATTATTAATATTATCATTTTTAATATAAGTATAATTATTAAAGATTTTTATTGTTATTATTATTATTACTATTATTATTGTTATTATTATTATTATTATTATTATTATTATTATTATTATTATTATTATTATTATTATTATTATTTTTATTTTTATTATTATTATCATTAAAATAGTTATTAGTATTATCATTAATGTTATTATGATATTTATTAATATTAGTATTATTATCATTAAAATTGATATCAGTATCATCTAACTATTATGACTAATATTATTATCATACGATATAAAAGACGATTAAAAACTATTAAACAAATCGATTAGGAAATAATGAGTATATGTATCATAATGAAATATTGTAAGTTATTGATTTAAATAAAAACATCGTTTTTCATTATTTTTATCATTATTATCATTATTAAGTATTATTAAAACTATCATTTTTTACAAAAATTATTATTTATTGGAATATCATTGTTAACATAAAATATCATTATTATTATCATTTTAGTATTATTATTAATAAAAATGATCATTTTATCATAATATCATTTTTAGTAAAAATAAATATTGTAATTATTATTAGTAGAATAATAATTATTATTACAAAATAATACAACTTTTACTTACTATTGTTATTATCAATATTATTTTATCAAATAAATATGTGATACAAAGATATTTTACTACGTATAATATAATTACATTAATAATATCTATCATATTATTTTTGTAATATTAAATGAACTTTATAAATTTTATTATCTAAGATGTATAAAAGTATATCTTATTATATAAATTTTAATATAAAATCTGATTTATTAATAAATGAATCTCATTATTTACTTTAATAAAATCTGATAAATATATGTAAAAAATATAAAACGACGATATTTAAACTATATAATAGTCATGTATAAATTTTGGAAATCATTTTGAGTCAAATTGACTTTTGTTGACCTTTGCATATTAGTCTCGAGCATTAGGACTGTGTTACACTATGACTTGACCTAGATTGTTAGACATATATTGATCAACATATATATATATATATATATATATATATATATATATATATATATATATATATATATATATATATATATATATATATATATATATATATATATATATATATATATATATACTTAATATAGGTTCGTGAATCCAAGGCCAACCTTGCACTTGTTCAATGATGTTATATGTATTTTTACTACGAAATACAGTATGGTGAGTTTCATTTGCTCCCTTTTCAAATGCTTTTGCAATATATATTTTTGTGACTAAGAATACATGCGCTGATTTTATAAATGTTTTATGAAATAGACATAAGTAATCGAAACTACATCCTATGGTTGGATTATCTAATTCGAATATGCCCCTTTTAGCTTGGTAGCCTAAGAATTAGGGAAATGGCCCCTAATTGACGCGAATCCTAAAGATAGATCTATGGACCTTGACACGTCCCATTCTGGTTACGAATGCTTTAGTACTTCGATTATCATGTCCGATGAGAGTCCCGGAATGATGGGGATATTCAATATGCATCATGTTAGTTCGGTTATCAAGCGTTCACCATATGAATGATTTTTTATCTCTATGCCGTGCGAAATGCCTGATATGAGATTATATTTATGAGAAATGGAAGTGAAATCTTGTGGTCTATAAAAAATATGGAATTGATGGATTATGATAAACTAATGAACTCACCAACCTTTTGGTTGACACTTTAAAGCATGTTTATTCTCAGGTATTAAAGAAATCTTCCGCTGTGCATTAGATCATTTTAAGGATATTACTTGGAGTCATTCATGGCTTATTTAGAAAGACGTTGCATTCGAGTCGTTGAGTTCATCAAGATTATTGTTAAGACAACCATAGTTGGATGTATTATGAAATGGTATGCATGCTGTCAACTTTCGATGTAAAGAAAGTTTGTGTTTTAAAAAAGAATGCAATGTTTGTAAAATGTATCATATAGAGGTCAAATACCCCGTGATGTAATCAACTATTGTGAATCTTTTATAATGTATATGAACGGGTCCTTTCATTGATGAACTTTAAAATGAACTTTTGATGCATTGAATGCTATGAAATGTTGTTAGTAAGTGTTTAGTTGTAATGTATGTTTCATTACCTTCAAAACGGCGTATCGTATGTGTAAATTGGATTCCCGAGTCAAGAAATGTGTTTTATGAACTTGAAACTTTGATTTTGAACATTTAACGATCATTCGATGAGGTTTTTGTTTTTTTAAATTATGAACTTGATTAATGAAATGTGTTTAGTTGTATTCCTTGTCAAAATACCTTTCCAACGATATAAGATACGTGTTTTGAATGTTTACGGTTCATAAGTTATGGTTGTTTGAAGTTTGATTCGTGCTTGAGTGTTCAAAAACTGCCAGATTTACTGAACAGACCATCTGAGCGCCGCTCAGGGTCTTGGAGCGCCGCTCCGGGCCCCGGCTGTCCAAAAATACGCATTTTCGTTTAATTCTAACTATGCTACGCACCCCCAATCAACATGAAATTTGGCCAACATGCTTATATATGATTAAAAACCTCAGAAAAATTGTCCGAGACCCGACCCGAACGTGTTGACTTTTTCGTTGACTTTGAGTTAGACCAAAGTTGACTTTTATTCAAAGTTAACCAATACTTTGTTTAATCGTTATAACCTTTCGTTTACACTTATATCTTGCATGAAACTTAACAACGTGATTCACATGCTCCATAATCGAGTCGTAACGAGCCATAGGACTAATTGAACACATTTCGCCCGACCTTGTGTCGTGACCGGTTAATTGATACAACTTACTTGTTTAGGTCAAGACTAAACAACTTTCATGCACACGTTTACTTTGTGAAGTACTTATATACTCGTGCACCCGAGGTGAGATCATAGTCCCACCTTTTCAACAACTTTTATTCTTTTAAATCGTGGGCTGAGAAACATATACTTTGTTATATCTTGTACTACTTACTTTTATGTTTTGAACACAAGTACGATGAAACAAACATTCCACAGCGAGTTTGAACAAAAATTCTCAATTCGATTATCATTCGTTACACTTGTCGGGTGTAAGCGAGAACTTATGTTGTATGGCCATATGGGTTTGACAAACACTCATTCGGATAGTTCGCTACCGTTACACGGATGAAATATAATTTCGAGAAATAGTGTATATCCTAACACTATTATGATGGGGTTCTATGGATGGAAAGTTAAGCCTTGATAATTGGGTGCTCGCGAACGTACTTTTGGAATGCAAACGATTTGGAAAATCAACTATATTAAATCTTGTGGTTCAAAAACAACGTTTACAAATACACCTATGATTTCACCAACGTTTTTCGTTGACATTTTTCTATATGTTTCTCAGTTTCATATTTGGCTACTTGATACATGCTTCCGCACACTTTGATTACTTGCTTGGAGTCAAGCATACATGCATATGCTAGCGATAGCACTTTTGGATTCAAACTTAAAGCATACATACTTATGCTATTTATAGCAACTGTGATTTTTAACTTATATTATGTCGCAAGTTATTTCATTTATACTTTATAACTTCTGTAAACTTAAACTTGTTGTCGAACTGTTTGGTAAACTAAACTTTGTAACTCTCGTACATTTCAAATGAATGCGACATAATTTTGGTCAAACGCGTCTCATTTAGGGACTATGACCACGTAACGGGACCTAAGTTAACGGCGTTGTCAATGACGATATTGTCGAGTCATTACAGATGGTATCAGAGCATTGGTTGTAGGGATCTAGGATGTGTATTAGTGTGTCTGATAGAGTCGTTAGGACGCATTAGTGAATCTAGACTACAACCGGATAGTTAATCATTGCATTCTGACTTGCATTTGCTATAGATAACACTTACTTGACTACCTGTGCATTTATACTTGAATCATTCTTAGGTGAACCCCATAATGATACCAAACTTTCATCATACGAATCCGTATTCTGCCACTTTCTGGTAACACACGTGAATTCAAGATTCATACGCGTAAGGATGACGATGACTTCATTCGTTACACTAGTTCAGGAACCTTGTCTCCCAGGTTGTTATTCAGCACAGTCCCAGCTTACTATCCACGAGTACTATAAAGTTTCCACCACTATGGAAATCACTAGCCACTACCGATGTTACACATGTGTTCTTCACTATCTACCACTTCTTGTTACTACCCCCAATGCTCTAGGAGAGTATCGTCATCAATACTTATCACTACGGTTGCGTACTACTCGTTATCATAATTCGTTACTCTTTTCGTACCTAAAGACATTATTGGTTGACTTGAACCGCATTGACGTGAACAATCATTTATACACTTTCCTCGGGAAACGTTTCTTCAGAGTTGCACAAATTCTTTCGATCCAATACGAGTCATGTTAGAGACGTCGTTACACTTTGTTCATTTTAAAACTTCACGATTACAAAAACTTAGTTCTATGGAGTGATGTGGGAATGGAGGTATGAGTTAGCGTAATATAACGACACTCGATCAATGTGGTTATATTATGGTAAGTCATACCAAAGTTCTAATGACACTTGATGGTGATTGGACTCGATCAACCTAATCACCATTGCTATGTACATGACTTCATTTTTCTTGTTGGACATCCGAAAACTCCGGGAATATTGACAACAATCATACCAAGGACACACCTTTGATTATTGCCGAACCATCTTTATGCTTCCAAATGAATGACAAATTCCTTCAACTTCAAACATATGGTACATGTGTATACTATCTCGTTTTCGCACAGTTTTATCGACGAACTACGAAACGCTTGATATGCTCACATCGAGGCGGAAACTTCTCTCGCATTACACTCGTACTTCTGTATAAGGAAATCTTTTATCTAATTACAATGGAGAGAGAGACTCTTCACATTATACTAGTATTCTCCACAAGGGTGAATAGTCCTAACGAACGTTTTCAGAACCCGATAAGAAACTTGCTCTAACAAACTTTTTCGGAACCGATAAATCTTACGTGGCGCGAAATTCTTGAGAAACGAAAACCTGTTCAAATATACCTTAAAGAAATGTACCTCGTTTTGGATCGAGATCCTCATTTCACTTCTAGATTTCAGAGTGCCTTACAAAAAGCCTCGGGACCACGTTTAAACATGAGTACAGCACATCAACCACAAACCGACGGACCAAACAAACATTCGATTCAAACCTCGGAAACCATAATACGAATTTATGTTATCGACTTCAAATTTACTTGGGAAACGTCCTTACCTTTAACCGAATTCTCTTACAACGATAGTTATCACACGAGTATTAACGCCACATCTTTCGAAAACCCATGTAGCCGCAATTGTCGTTTTCTTAATTTTTGAACCAAAGTAGGTGACAAGCAAACCACCGGACCCGAACTCATTCATGAAATAACCGTTATGATCGTTCAATTCCAAGAAGGACTCAAGACGGCCCGTAGTTGCCAAAAGAGTTACGCTGATGTTAGACGTAAACCTCTCGAATTCCAAGTGGGTGGTCGCGTAACGTTAATAGTCGCACCTTGAAAAGGTGTAATTTGGTTCGGGAAATGTAGAAAGCTAAATCTGAGATATTTTGATCCTTTTGAAATCTTGGAGCGTATTGGACCCGTTGAGTACCGTTTAGATCTTCCGACTCAATTAAGTTTTCGTTCATCCTACATTCCATGTATTAAACTTAAAGAAGTGTCTTGCCGAACAAGAACTTGATATTCCTTTTGATGAACATATTATCGATGACAAACTTCCCTTCCTAGGAGAACCGGTTAAATTATTGAATCGTAAAACCAAACTTTAAAACAACGTAAAATCCCGACTGTCAAAGTTCGTTGAAATGCCCAAGGAAGTACCCTTACTTATTTGTATAATTGGCAACGCGAGATCTCGGGGAAGAATCAAAGACTACTACTTCCAACTAAATTTCGGGACAAAATTTATTTTAAGGTGTAGGTAATGTAACATCCCGCCTTTTTCCATTAAATTTATTTTAACGCCGTCTTTTTTTTAGATAATATCTTTCGTTACCTAAATTCGTATCTTCCGTCGACTAGCATTTTTAATATTTTCGTTATTTAATTATAACATCTCTCGTTTACTCTAGCATATTTAAAATAATTCATTCGGTTAATTCACGCACCCGCTTTTAAACTCGAGGGACTAATGGTGTCAAGTGGGCAAACTAGTGACTAGGTCAACTAGTCAACCCACCTCCCCACCACTCATTCATTTCACCTCCCACCTCTCATCTTTTTCTCTCTAGTTCAAGAACACCATCTTCATCCAACTTCACTAATTCATCATCCATTTCAAATCTAGGAAGCTTGCTACAAAACAAATTACATATTCGTGATCCTCTCTTCATCCTCTTCGATTTGGTACCAATTTCACTACTTGGGGTAAAGTTTCTAAAAACTCTAGATTTCTCAAATTCATTTTATAGACTTGAAATGGTGTTAGTTAGTATCTATGGCTCAAGTCTAACATGAATATGTGTTTGGTTTGCTCGATTTGTTGTTTTGAGTAACTAGTTTGAATATGAAAAATGAGTGTGTTTAATCTTGAGTTTTGAGTGATTAAATGTTGTTTAAATGTTAAAGTTCGTGTATTAAATTTATTACTAGCATCATTAGCTTCAATTTGATGTGTTGGTTGATTTAGAAAAGCTTCATTTGCAAAATGGTTGAATTCATGATTTTGGTTAGGGTTTGATGAACTTTAAAACGAACTTTTAGAGCATTGAATGCTATGAAATGTTGTTAATAAGTGTTTAGTTATATTGTATATTTCATTACCTTCAAAACGGCGTATCGTATGTGTAAATTGGATTCCCGAGTCAAGAAATGCGTTTTATGAACTTGAAACTTTGATTTTGAACATTTAACGATCATTCAACGAGGTTTTTGTTATTTTATATTATGAACTTGATTGATGAAATGTGTTTATTTGTATTCCTTGTCAAAATACATTTCCAACGATATAAGATACGTGTTTTGAATGTTTACGGTTCATAAGTTATGGTTGTTTGAAGTTTGATTCGTGCTTGAGTGTTCAAAAACAGCTAGATTTGCTGAACAGACCATCTGAGCACCGCTCAGGGTCTTGGAGCACCGCTCCGAGCCTCGGCTGTCCAAAAATACACATTTTCGTTTAATTCTAACTATGCTACGCACCCCCGATCAACATGAAACTTGGCCAACATGCTTATATATGATTAAAAACCTCAGAAAATTTGTCCGAGACCCGACCCGAACGTGTTGACTTTTTCGTTGGCTTTGACTTGGACCAAAGTTGACTTTTATTCAAACTTAACCAATACTTTGTTTAATCGTTATAACCTTTCATTTACACTTATATCTTGCATGAAACTTGACAATGTAATTCACATGCTACATAATCGAGTCGTAACGAGCCATAGGACTAATTGAACACATTTCGCTCGACCTTGTGTCTTGATCGGTTAATTGATACAACTTACTTGTTTAGGTCAAGACTAAACAACTTTCATGCACACGTTTACTTTGTGAAGTTGTGAAGTACTTATATACTCGTGCACCCGAGGTGAGATCATCGTCCCACCTTTTCAACAACTTTTATTCTTTTAAATCATGGGCTGAGAAACATATACTTTGTTATATCTTGTACAACCTACTTTTATGCTTTGAACACAAATACGAAGAAACAAACATTCCACAGCGAGTTTGAACAAAAATCCTCAATTCAATTATCAATAGTTACACTTATCGGGTGTAAGCGAGAACTTATGTTGTATGGCCATATGGGTTTGACAAACCCTCATTCGAACGGTTCGCTACCGTTACACGGATGAAATATATTTTTGAGAAATAGTGTATGTTCTAACACTATTATGATGGGGTTCTATGGATGGAAAGTTAAGCCTTGATAATTGGGTGCTCGCGAACGTACTTTTGGAATGCAAACGATTTGGAAAATCAACTATATTAAATCTTGTGGTTCAAAAACAACGTTTATAAATACACCTATGATTTCATCAATGTTTTTTGTTGACAGTTTTCTATATGTTTCTCAGGTTCATATTTGGCTACTTAATACATGCTTCCGCACACTTTGATTACTTGATTGGATTCAAGCATACATGCATACTCTAGCGATAGCACTTTTGGATTCAAACTTAAAGTATACATACTTACGCTATTTATAGCAACTGTGATTTTCAACTTATATTATATCGCAAGTTATTTCATTTATACTTTATAACTTTTGTAAACTTAAGCTTGTTGTCGAACCGTTTGGTAAACTAAACTTTGTAAGTCTTGTACGTTTCAAATGAATGTGACATAATTTTGGTCAACGCGTCTCATTTATGGACTATGACCACGTAACGGGACCTAAGTTAACGGCGCCGTCAATGACGATTTTGTCGGGTTGTTACATTAACAAAATATTATCACACTTCTTATACAACAATCCGTGGCCTATTGATCCTTTCACATAACGAAGGATCCTTTTTGCTGCATCAAGATGAACATTAGTTGGGCATTGCATAAATTGTGAAACAATGCCAACCGAGTAAACAATTTCCGACCTTGTGATGGTTAGATAGATCAAACTCCCAACCATTTTTTAGGACAACTTCACATCCTTGAGCTCTTTTCCTTGATCTTTCTTCATTTTGAGGTTTGGTTCCATTGGAGTAGTCATAGGCTTTAACTCCCCCATGTTGAAACGTTCCAAGAGACTTCTTGCATAACCCCTTTGAGAGATAAAGTATCCGTTTTCTAATTTATCAACTTTCAAGCCAAGAAAACATCCAATCTCCCCCAGATTCTTCATTTCAAAACGAACCGAAAGATCATCACTTAAACGAGAGATTTCTGACTCGTTTCCTCCGGTGATAATCATGTCATCAACATATAATAACACCAAAACATGGAAACCTGATTCTTTCTTTACAAACAAACTAGAATCCGCATCAGAAATCTTAAAACCACAAAAGATAAGGTATTGTGCAATCTTACCATACCAAGCTCTCGGAGCTTGTTTCAAGCCATAAAGAGCTTTCTTTAACCGGCACACATATTCTGGAAATTTATTTGAAATGAACCCAATAGGTTGTTCCATGAACACCCCACTATCAAGCTCTCCATATAGAAAAGTATTCTTCACATCAAGTTGCCACAATTTCCACCCTTTGTAAGCTGCTAGTGAGATTATTGTTCTCACCATTACCATTTTAGCCACGGGGCTAAACGTTTCCTCATAATCAAGCCCATAACTTTGACAAAAGCCACGAGCTACCAACCGATCCTTGAACCTATTAATGGTTCCATCCGAGTTCTTCTTCAAATGGTAGACCCATTTACAAGTAACCGGTTTACATGCTTCCGGTTTCTTGACAAGCTCTCAAGTTTCATTCTTTTCCAATGCATCAATTTCCTCTTGCATTGATTTTCTCCAATTCGGAGAATCTTTAGCTTCTTCATAACATGTTGGTTCTTCGGTTAAGCCACCTGAAAAGAAACAAGTTGTGATTGTGTTCACTTCATAGTCACTTAGATGTCTTGGTTGTCTCTTTTATCTTGTTGACCTTCTAACTTGAGTTGGTACTTCTTCATTAGGTGTCTCTTCTTGAGTTTGAGAAACACCATCATTCTCACTTTCTTCTTGAGTGTCGAAGCTAGGAAATATAAATTTTTAATCTCTATTTTCTTCACCATTTTTGCTTGATTCAGAAAATTGAGAAGACACTTCATCAAATACCACATCTCTTGAAGTGGTAAACGTCTTTGTTTCTTGATCCATACACCTCCAACCTTTCATGTGAGAATAATAACCAACAAAATACACTTTCGAGCTTTTGGGTCAAGTTTGGTTCGATTAGCTTTCGGAACATGAACATAACAAATAGAACCAAACACCCTAAAATAGCATACATTTGGCTTTTAACCATAAGCTAGCTCAAAAGATGATTTTTGTGTACCTGGCCAAGATGGTAACCGATTAGACACATGAAAAGCACATTGAAGTGCTTCCGCCCATAGCTCCCTAGGCAACCCTTTGTCATGTAACCAAGATAAGCATATTGAAACAAGGTAAGCAATCTTTCTTTCTGAAACCCCATTTTGTTGTGGGGTATCTGGACAAGTCATTTGGCGAGAAATACCATTTGTTTTACAATAAGTAAAGAAATCATTTGACATGAATTCTCCACCATTATCACTCCTAAGAGCTTTTACCTTTCTCTGAAATTCTGATTCTACCGCTTCTTTGAACTCTATGAACTTTGATAAGGCTTCACTTTTCTCCTTTAAGAATTTCACCCAAGTAAACCGAGAATAGTCATCAATTAACACCATGACATAGCAATGACCGCTATAACTTAGTGTTTTTGTTGGCCCCATCAAGTCCGTATGAATCAAGTCAAGCAAACCTTGTTTTCGATTTGTTGACTTCTTATATGGAAGTCGGTGTGACTTTCCATATTAACATCCATGACATATTACTTCCTCACGAACATTCTTTAATTGAGGAATTCCATCAACTAGTTTATGTGAGAATATCTTTTGCAACATTTGATATCCCACATGGCCTAGTCTAGCATGCTAAATAGCTCCGTTGTCGGTTTGACTTGTTTTCTTCACATAAGCCTCACCTGCAGACAACACAAACAAAGAACCTTTCTTTTCTCCCATGAAAAGAACATCACCCACAATCTCCTTGACATTCTCAAGGACTTTCACATTCGTTGGACCAAAAAGAACATATTTTCCAGATTCGGTAATTTGAGGTACCGAAACTAGATTCTTGGTCAATTCAGGAACAAGATTAACATCTTCCAAAGTAAAAGTATTATTATTAACATCAATAATAACATTACCTTCCTTTTTAACCAGATTAGTTGAGTTGTCGGCCGTGATTACAACTCGATTTTGATTGTGATCTCTAACGTCATGAAAAAGAGTTCCATCACCGGTTACATGATGAGAGCAACCCGAATCAATAATCCATTTATTCTTCTTAACAACTGTATCAACGGTAAAACATTGCTCCCATTTGACTTCATCATCATCGTTGCTTGAATAAGCCACGTTTGCTTTTGTGACTTTAGAACGACAATATCTCTTGATGTGACCAACCTTCCCGCACTTGTAACATGTGGGAGGTTTCTTCTCATAGTTACTTTTGTAACTAGTTTGCTCTTCTTCTTTTTCTTTGCTAGAAGAACCTTTCTTGAAGTTCTTCCCTTTTGAAAACAATACCACGTCATTTTCAAATCCTTTAGCCATTTGCTTGGCTAAAGCTTCTTGATTAGAGAGTAAATTCTCTAATTCTTCAACCGAAGGTTGAGTAGCCCACCCCTGAATAGAGGTTATGAACGGTACGTACTTATTTTCTCGTTTGTATCAATCTCTGAAATTTCAGAACAAAGAGTTTTGACCCGTAAAAAATATTCAGAAACTGACATACCTTCTTGTCTTGAGATTGCTAACTCATTTTCCAAGAATTGCAACCGTGCGGTATTCTTCTTGGTAAAGAGTTTCTCAAGAGTATCCCAAACCTCCTTTGGCGAGTTAAGATCACGAACGTGTTTTATGAACTCTTTGCTAATTGATGTCCGCAACGCAAAGAGAGCCTTCCCACACTTGATCTTCCATTTTCTTCGTGACTCACCTTGCTCAAGAGTTTCTATGGGAATTATGGCATCACTTCTGGCCACAAGTTCCCATAGGTCTTGACCTTGGAGATAAGCTTCCATACACATTATCTGTGACGATCCTTCCAAATCCCTTTGGACGAATACATCATTCAATGATTTCATAGTAAGGTTTTGACCTCTATATGATACGTTTTGTAAACATTGCATTCTTTTCAAAAGGTACACAATAAATGAATATCAATTTCTAAGGTTTTCAACGTTTGATGATTTCTACATATTGTGACGACCCGGGAATTTCCGACTAAATTTAAACTTAATCTTTATATGATTTCGATACGATAAGAAAAGTATGTAATGTCTAGTCTAGAAAATTTTGAAACGATGTTCATATATTCATTTGACCTTTTGATTGTGCCCAAAGATTCACAAACAATTGTTTGCAAATAAATATGTATATATAAATGTAAGTATATGTATATTAATTTGAAATTATAAAATATAATTTTAGCATGAGAAATAGATATGTAAAATAGGAAACAAAATAATTAAGTTATTATTAAAATGAAAATATAAATAGATATGTGATGTTGTTATGAATCAATATAGTAATATATATATATATATATATATATATATATATATATATATATATATATATATATATATATATATATATATATATATATATAAAGGTCTCTAGTATTAACTATTATATTGTAACATTTATAAAATATAAAAAAAATATTAAATATTCACTTGATGTACTCATATAATATATAATATAAATTGTAATATAAATATATTAAATGCAATTACAAGTAAAAATATAAATTGTTATATCAATATTATTACTTTCATTATTATTGTTAATACTAAAATTAATGTTAATATTAGTATTAGTAATATTTTATTTTTATTATTATATATATGAAACGTAGATGTAAAATTTAATACATGTAACATGTCATATCTTTATTATTACTAATATTATTATTAAATATTATTATTATTATCAAATCTAGCTTTATTATTATTATTAATAGTATTATTAGTGTCAAAAATTATTATTATTATAGTTATCTTAAAAATGAATACAATTTATTATTATTCTCATTAATAATAGTATTATTATCATTTTTATAATTGATATCAGTATTTATTATTATTATTAGTATTATTATAAATATTAATATATTTAATATTAATATTTATTAAGCATAAGTTAAAATCAGATAACTACAAAAATTTATTTTGAATCACTATCTGAACTATATTTTCTGTTGGATTCAATATATCTGTATCCAATGCGTACAAATCAATTAGACTTTATTATCAGTTTAATTATTTTTTATTCTCTTTAACTGATTTTCTTGTCAGCTCGAGATTCTTATCGACCTCTTTTGTCAATACCAAACAAAACGTTCATATCACAAGTACTACCTAAATTACTCGCTTTTCTTTAATGTATACTGCCATTTATTGCTACCTTACGAATTATAAAACAGATGAATAAAAAAAATAGCTGGAATGCCTCCGTCTCGAGTGTAAAAAAAAAAATCAAAAACTCAATTTCAAATCAAATTTCAAAAATTAAAATTGCAGTTTTGTTAGGAATTATCTAACAAAACTATCTGCAAAGTTACAAGTCTTAATTTCTGATATCAAGCGAGAATTTTCGAGTCAAAGTTTTTGAGATAAAAAGTCAAATTTTGTTCATCAATTGAATTCGTGTTATTCGTTTCAATTCAAGTTAAATTGACAATTTATAAAGTTTTTAGACGTGATTTGGAACATACTTTGTGTTGAAAGCTTTACCTAAAACGTTCTCCGTTACAAAATCAATATTTTTTTTTTGAAGGTCGACGAGCACAGCAGCAGCAACATGTATTTTTATTTATTTTTTTCTTTTCTTTTAAACCAAATAATCACCATAAAAAGTTTCTGTGTTGGAGTTTAAGTCTCAAAGTTAAATGGGTAAATTGTTCTACGATTGGGGGTATCAATGGTCGATGTCTGAGTGAAAGGAAGAAGATGAAGAACATAAAAAAATACTGTATAAGTATAAAAATAAACAAGAGTAATCAGAAAAGTAGAAACAGTCAAATGGTTTGGGATGTAGGGGTGTGAGTGAAAGGTCTCGGGTTCAATCCAGAGGGAGGGCATCTATTTTTTTATGGGATTTCTTCTTGTGAGGTAGTCTTTTTACTAATGTTAATTATCATTATTATCATTATTATTATCTTTATTATTATTGTGATTATTATTATTATTGTTATCGAAAGAATTATAAATGTTATTAGTATAGTAATTATTATTATTAGTATTAATATCATAATCGTAATTATAAAGTATTACAACCGTTATTATTAGTATTATTAATCGTATAAGTATAATTATTATTAATACTACTCTTATTGTTATGATTAAGATTAAAATTATTGTTATTATTGATATATTATCATTAATATTATTATTATTGTCTTTAGCAAAGTCATTAAAAGTATTGTGTTAAAAATTTTAGAATTATCATTTAAGCATTAATATTAGTACTATCTCATGATTACTGAAATTTCTACTTAAACTAGTATTATGATTAAAATTAACCTTATTATTAAAAGTAATATGTTTATTAAAACTATCATTTTTGTCTTATCATTTATATTAAAAATTTTCATTTTTAAATTAATATTATTACTATTATTATTATTATCATTTTTTTATCATTATCAGGATTATTACGAATAGATATTTTTTTTCTTTTACATATCACAATATTATTATTAGTAAAATGATATTAAATAGGTTACATGAACTAAGTATATTAAATTATCTATATCTATATCTATATAATACATAAATACAACAAGTATATTATTAATAATAAATATAAATTTTGCTAAATTATGATTTTACGTTTTAATAGATATAAAATTGATATATGTTCGTGAATCGGAGGCCAACCCTGCATTGTTCAGTTGTTCAATATAGTCGTATGTATTTTTACTACAAAATACATTAGGTGAGTTTTCTTTACTCCCTTTTTATATATATTTTTGGGACTGAGAATACATGCGCTGATTTTATAAATGTTTTACGATATAGACACAAGTAATCGAAACTACATTCTATGGTTGAATTATCGAAGTCGAATATGCCCCTTTTTATTAAGTCTGGTAATCTAAGAATTTGGGAACAGAGACCCTAATTGACGCGAACTCTAAAGATAGATCTATCGGGCCTAACAAGCCCCATCTAAAGTACCGGATGCTTTAGTACTTCGAAATTTATATCATGTCCGAAGGAGGATCCCAGAATGATGGGGATATTCTTATATGCATATTGTGAATGTCGGTTACCAGGTGTTCAATCCATATGAATGATTTTTGTCTCTATGCATGGGACGTATGTTTATGAGAAATGGAAATATGAAATCTTGTGGTCTATTAAAATTATGAAATGATTATTTATGATAAACTAATGAACTCACCAACCTTTTGGTTGACACTTGAAAGCATGTTTATTCTCAGGTATGAAAGAAATCTTTCGCTGTGTATTTTGCTCATTTTAAAGACATTACTTGGAGTCGATCATCGCTCTGGGATCAAATGTTGATGACTTCGTCCAGATGGATTAGGACGGGGTGTTTCAGTTGGTATCAGAGCGATGGTCTTAGCGAACCAGGTCTTGCATTAGTGTGTCTAACTGATAGTTGTTTAGATGCATTAGTGAGTCTGGACTTCGACCGTGTCTGCATGTCAAAAGTTTTGCTTATCATTTCGTGTCGAAAATTACCTGCTTATCATTCTTAGGGAATCATTTGCTTATCATTCTTAGTCTAGACACATCTTACTGCATTGATTGCATGAATAGTGTATAGATAAAATTCATATCTTAGCGTATCTGTTATTGTTACCTTTGCCTGACAGTTTCCGTAGATTCCTCCGTAACTTATGGGATTTTAGTATTATATATGCATATGTAAATTATGTATTACAGGGTACTAATCTACATCCTATAATCTATTTCTTATCGAAAATCCTTCTTCTGATCGTACGATATGAAACCCTCAATCAGTTCGAATTGTCAGATTCCGATAGCTATTCCGATAGTTATTCCGACAGCTATTCCGACATGGATGTTCACCTAAGCTCCGGAAACAGCGTCACCGGAATGAATCAACCAATCAGTCATCATCAATTCTGGATGAGTTGGGGCTGAGTTCGTAGTTGACTTAATCAATGGAGGCGAGAAAAAGGTGATACTTTCCATCAACCAAATTTCCCTCTTGGAGAAGAACCTGAAGCACTTACCGACGAACCTGTTCGTAATACCATTTTCTCTCTCATTTCTAGAGTATCTCGCCACGAATATATCATAACTCAGATTCTAAATCTTATTCATTCGCTCGTTCCTACCGATAATTATTCCGAAGTAATAAGTCAACGAGCTTTGCACCCGAGTTGTAGGCTTGGAAAAATATGGTGCAAAACGTACCAGCTTCAACAATATCAGCAGCACCAACAGCATAACCAGTACCACCACCAACACCAACAGTACCATTACCACCACCAAAAACAATCACATCGCAAACCTCAACTTCACAATCTGTCACGCGAACATCAACGCCATACGCACCCTGAATACCAAGGAGTACCAACAACAATGAACAATGAAGTATTAATTCATAACTTCATTGAAGAAATATTCTGCGAAGAATATGTGGTTTCTAAAAGTTTTAGAGATTATTTATCTTAGCTCAAACCGAAAATTAAATAAGTTTAATATCATATTGACTCATTAAATCCATAATCGCATCTGAAGAAAATATATATGTATATATATTTTCATAAAGATTGTCATTAAAAATTTTTTCGTACAAACTGTTAATGATGAAAATATTTTAACGGGTAGGTAATACCCGAGGAATATTTAGATTTTACATTAATAAGTTACATTGTACATTCTTCCAATCTGATTCAACAGTCATTTACTATCCTACTTACACCCACAGATATACGTATCCGTTCACCGCAGAATAACCATTTTCATTCAATTTCATATTTGAATTTTGATCTATCAGAATCCAACAAGTGGCATAATGAAGAAAACATTTGACAAAAATAAAATTTGTTAAAAACAAACAAATTAACTATGAGGAAATTTGTTAAGAATCCACGCTAACTGTTCCTAGCTAACTGTTCCTAGCTAACTGATTACATTTTATTTTATCGCAATTTATTTATCGCAATTTAATTATCGCAATTTATTTATCGCAGTTTATTTATCGCAATTTCTATTCTCGCAATTTTATTTATCGTCATTTAATTTCTGTTATTTATTTTATGCACTTTAAATATCGGGACACGTATACAACGTTTTGACATATCATATCGACCCATCTATATATATTATTTGGAATAACCATAGACACTCTATATGCACTAATGCGAGAGTTAGCTATACAGGGTCGGGGTTGATTCTATAATAATATATATACTTTGAGTTGTGATCGAGTCTGAGACGTATACGGGTCACGATACGTATTAAATAATTCGAATATTATATATTAAACTATATATGAATTATTGAATTGCTAACTGTGGACTATCAACATTGTGGACTACCAACATTGGACAATTAAAATGAATTAAAATATTGACTATAACATATGAAACTAAACAATTCTTCAAGTTTGCCACTTGATTTCATCTTAAACCTCATTTGTATCTTGACGATTACAATCTGCGTTCAAAACCTTTCATGACTCTTGAAAACACCTCAATCGAGAGGATGAACCAACTGCACTTCATCTACGAAAGAAAGAACTTATGCATATAGTTATTCATCTGAAAACACTAGAAACCTGAGTAAACGTTTAACACGTATTTGTGCTAGCTCCTTTGACGTTGTTATTACCGAAAATAACTTTGCAATCCCTGTCCAAATTAGCAAATTTTGTCACAACTCCAACAAGTCAACTTCGACTTTTCATTTGGATTAACCTTATTATAACTTTGATATATATGCGTGCTCTTTTATTGTTACTGGGGAACCTTTTATAATCCATCATATTACCAGTAGACGTACCAGCAACCTCGTTGCTCCTTGGTTTAAATCCCTCCAACAAATCACTATATTTATCTATTGAAGTCTCATCATGTACACTTCCGCATCTTGTAACAAGAATTACCATACCAATTACCGAGAATCAGCAAATCTGTATTTTGAGTCTTGCAACGTTTCCACATCAACAGTTATATGTATAACATTTATCTCTTAGAATTATGATATTCCATTCTGAAATTCTGAAAAGCACCCAGTCTACAAATCAATAATACAAATTCTGAAAAAGCTGAATACAGCGGCAAAAACTGTACACGACCTTAACCGTCGAAAGTTGATGATAAAGAATGGAGTATTGGAAACATTCAATAGAAAATTTAGTACCGAGAAGCGGATTATGTGAAACTATGAAGGAAGCCGTAGGCAAATCACAAAGAATAAGTTTAACTTCAAAGAATCCAAATGATTCAATGCCTGCTAAAGTCTTTAACGAATATCTTGCTCTTTACTCTAAACCATTGCGGGCAATAGTTTCTATCATCCTCTGATCTTAGATATTCCAAGATATTATCGTATCTTTCATTATAAATATCCTCGATATTTCTGAATATATTTTCATAACTAATCTTATCTGAAATCATTAATCTCTTCGTACTATCAGTGTTACATCATATAGAAACTGTTAGTTTCTATATTCTGTAAACTTTCAAGCTTAAAATATGAATGTTTTTGAAGTAATGTTGGGAACTGAAGCATGAGTTAGTATAATATAATGACACTTGATCAACGTGATTATATTACAGTAAGTCATGCTGAGTTTCTAAATGGAACATGATGATTCACAGATTATAACGTCATCATGTGCCATGTTACATAACTCTTTCATTCTGCTTAACTTCTGAACATATCAAGAAAATATATTCTTGATAGTTCTATTCTCAGTGATTTAGGTAAGTTGACAAAACAAATCATGCTACTACCTTTCCTTTCTACCTTGTATATTATGATAATTCGAAACTCCGTACCTATGAATTCTGGACCGTTACTTGCGAAAAGTAAACAAAAGCATGAAGCTCCAAAATAGTAAGGGGGTATAAATCGCAGCAAATAAGAAAGCGCATTAACTGTGGATGTCAATGATTACAGAAGGACAGAAGCAGAGACATCGAAATAAAAAGGAAGCTATAAAACCTAAACAACAATACAGAAGTTACAAACCGTGGATATTAATACGAATAGCAGTATAAAGACACGGTATAATTAAGAATAGTATTCCCCCAAGGTAATTGTAAAAGTAAACAGATTTTCTGGTGGAAGATTGAAAAGAAGGATGACAGAAATGATAATTAAGAAAACATCAAGGATTAGAATGGGATTAAGCATTTCACAATCTTTTGGATGTATGGACTAAGAAAGAAAGAATAGGAATGGTGAGAATAATGGAACGGAAGAGTTTAATTTATAATGGAAATATCAGACAGAGTAATCGAGGCAGATCACCGTATTTAATTATAGAGATCTTAATTTTTTTTACTCGTCGAAAAATCAAATCTTTTAGATTTCGAAAATTTTCTTTAAATCCCTTAAATTCCAGAATTTAACCAAGACAACATCAAAAGTTAAAACAAAACTTCATTTATTCATTTCACTCTTTTGTGATAGCTTCATTCGTGCTCTTCGAATAATCGAATTATTTTATCTGTATTATTCAATAATGATAAAACTCTATTTATCAGCTCATATTCGTCAGGGAAACATTTTTATTGTTAACCACGATCACCTCACTCAAATTTCGAGATGAAATTTCTTTAACGGGTGGGTACTGTGACGACCCGGGAATTTTCGACTAAATTTAAACTTAATCTTTATATGATTTCGATACGATAAGCAAAGTATGTAATGTCGAGTCTAGAAAATTTTGAAATGATGTTCATATATTCATTTGACCTTTTGACTGTGCCCGAAGATTCACGAACAATTGTTTGAAAATAAATATGTATATATAAATGTAAGTATATGTATATTAATTTGAAATTATAAAATATAATTTTAGCATGAGAAATAGATACGTAAATTTGGAAACAAAATAATTAAGTTATTACTAAAATGAAAATATAAATAGATATGTGATATTGTTATGAATCAATATAGTAATATATATATATATATATATATATATATATATATATATATATATATATATATATATATATATATATATATATATAAAGGTCTCTAGTATTAACTATTATATTGTAACATTTATAAAATATAAAAAAAATATTAAATATTCACTAGATGTACTCATATAATATATAATATAAATTGTAATATAAATATATTAAATGCAATTACAAGTTAAAATATAAATTGTTATATCAATATTATTACTTTCATTATTATTGTTAATACTAAAATTAATGTTAATATTAGTATTAGTAATATTTTATTTTTATTTTTATATATATGAAACATAGATGTAAAATTTAATACATGTAACATGTAATATCTTTATTATTACTAATATTATTATTAAATATTATTATTATTATCAAATCTAGAATTATTATTATTATTAATAGTATTATTAGTGTCAAAAATTATTATTATTATAGTTATCTTAAAAATGAATACAATTTATTATTATTCTCATTAATAATAGTATTATTAAGCATAAGTTAAAATCAGATAACTACAAAAATTTATTTTAAATCACTATCTGAACTATATTTTCTGTTGGATTCAATATATCTGTATCCAATGCGTACAAATCAATTAGACTTTATTATCAGTTTAATTATTTTTTATTCTCTTTAACTGATTTTCTTGTCAGCTCGAGATTCTTATCGACCTCTTTTGTCAATACCAAACAAAACGTTCATATCACAAGTACTACCTAAATTACTCGCTTTTCTTTAATGTATACTGCCATTTATTGCTACCTTACGAATTATAAAACAGATGAATAAAAAAAATAGCTGGAATGCCTCCGTCTCGAGTGTAAAAAAAAAAAAATCAAAAACTCAATTTCAAATCAAATTTCAAAAATTAAAATTGCAGTTTTGTTAGGAATTATCTAACAAAACTATCTGTAAAGTTACAAGTCTTAATTTCTGATATCAAGCGAGAATTTTCGAGTCAAAGTTTTTGAGATAAAAAGTCAAATTTTGTTCATCAATTGAATTCACGTTATTCGTTTCAATTCAAGTTAAATTGACAATTTATAAAGTTCTTAGACGTGATTTGGAACATACTTTGTGTTGAAAGCTTTACCTAAAACGTTCTCCATTACAAAATCAATATTTTTTTTTTGAAGGTCGACGAGCACAGCAGCAGCAACATGTATTTTTATATATTTTTTTCTTTTCTTTTAAACCAAATAATCACCATAAAACGTTTCTGTGTTGGAGTTTAAGTCTCAAAGTCAAATGGGTAAATTGTTCTGCGATTGGGGGTATCAATGGTCGATGTCTGAGTGAAAGGAAGAAGATGAAGAACATAAAAAAATACTGTATAAGTATAAAAATAAACAAGAGTAATCAGAAAAGCAGAAACAGTCAAATGGTTTGGGATGTAGGGGTGTGAGTGAAAGGTCTCGGGTTAAATCCAGAGGGAGGGCATCTATTTTTTTTATGGGATTTCTTCTTATGAGGTAGTCTTTTTACTAATGTTAATTATCATTATTATCATTATTATTATCTTTATTATTATTGTGATTATTATTATTATTGTTATTGAAAGAATTATAAATGTTATTAGTATAGTAATTATTATTATTAGTATTAATATCATAATCGTAATTATAAAGTATTACAACCGTTATTATTAGTATTATTAATCGTATAAGTATAATTATTATTAATACTACTCTTATTGTTATGATTAAGATTAAAATTATTGTTATTATTGATATATTATCATTAATATTATTATTATTGTCTTTAGCAAAGTCATTAAAAGTATTGTGTTAAAAATTTTAGAATTATCATTTAAGCATTAATATTAGTACTATCTCATGATTACTGAAATTTCTACTTAAACTAGTATTATGATTAAAATTAACCTTATTATTAAAAGTAATATGTTTATTAAAACTATCATTTTTGTCTTATCATTTATATTAAAAATTTTCATTTTTAAATTAATATTATTACTATTATTATTATTATCATTTTTTATCATTATCAGGATTATTACGAATAGATATTTTTTTTATTTTACATATCACAATATTATTATTAGTAAAATGATATTAAATAGGTTACATGAACTAAGTATATTAAATTATCTATATCTATATCTATATAATACATAAATACAACAAGTATATTATTAATAATAAATATAAATTTTGCTAAATTACGATTTTATGTTTTAATAGATATAAAATTGATATAGGTTCGTGAATCCGAGGCCAACCCTGCATTGTTCAGTTGTTCAATATAGTCGTATGTATTTTTACTACAAAATACATTAGGTGAGTTGTCATTACTCCCTTTTTATATATATTTTTGGGACTGAGAATACATGCGCTGCTTTTATAAATGTTTTACGATATAGACACAAGTAATCGAAACTACATTCTATGGTTGAATTATCGAAGTCGAATATGCCCCTTTTTATTAAGTCTGGTAATCTAAGAATTTGGGAACAGACACCCTAATTGACGCGAACTCTAAAGATAGATCTATCGGGCCCAACAAGCCCCATCCAAAGTACCGGATGCTTTAGTACTTCAAAATTTATATCATGTCCGAAGGAGGATCCCGGAATGATGGGGATATTCTTATATGCATATTGTGAATGTTGGTTACCAGGTGTTCAATCCATATGAATGATTTTTGTCTCTATGCATGGGACGTATGTTTATGAGAAATGTAAATATGAAATCTTGTGGTCTATTAAAACTATGAAATGATTATTTATGATAAACTAATGAACTCACCAACCTTTTGGTTTACACTTGAAAGCATGTTTATTCTCAGGTATGAAAGAAATCTTTCGCTGTGCATTTTGCTCATTTTAAAGACATTACTTGGAGTCGATCATCGCTCTGGGATCAAATGTTGATGACTTCGTCCAGATGGATTAGGACGGGCGTTTCACATATAGACAATCACCATAAATAATAGTTTACCATAATACATTCGTTGACAATGCAGTCAAAATAAGATACACGTTGATGATTTTGTGAATGCAAAGTTTTCTTGAATAAAGCATGTATGATTCCATGCACATAGCTTCTATCACATATAAGCAAACAGTGGAAGACTTCTAGAAACCTGAGAATAAACATGCTTAAAAGTGTCAACACAAAGGTTGGTGAGTTCATAGTTTTAATGTTGCGCATAATCTGTATATAAAGGTGAATCACAAGTTTTCAGTTGTTTCATCCAGAAATGTTTATCAAAATATTCTACGAAATTGAGCACTCTGGTAACTAAACTTAACGTATATATAATTTATACCCTTTGTATAATCATCTTAATAATACACGCAAACCAACGTGTACGCTTCTCAAATAACATACGTCCGTTAAAAGGCTAGTGCTCTAGCTCGGACGGGGATATCAAGCCCTATGGATCCATATACTACTACTCGCGCCCACCAGTTCTTATAACTGGCAGTTACTAGTTACCAAAGCTAAGGGATTTTCGGTTTAAACTCAGTGTAGAATTTAGTATGTACTTGTATCCATTGCGTTTAAAATAAATTTCATGTATTCTCAGCCCAAAAATATAGATTGCAAAAGCAATTAAAAAGGGAGCAAATGAAACTCACCTTAACAGCACATAAAGTAATTCACCGGAATGTGACCGAAACTCGAAATGTAAAATAACCGTAGATCTCAACCTAGAGAACATATGTTGGTCAATACATGTCTAACAAATTAGGTCTGGTCATAGTGTATCACAATCCTAATGCTCGAGACCGACATGCAAAAGTTAACAAAAGTCATTTTAAAAGTCAACCTGACCCAATATGATCTTTAAATCTATACATGTTTATTAACATAGTATAAGTCTTAATATTTGAACGAATTTATAGTTTATCAAACTCAAAATATTATTTATTTCAGGAGCAATATTATATTTGAATTATCATGGCAATCGAAAATATTTTATTATTTCACATAGTTTTCCAATACTTGTAAAATCAGATTATAGTGTTTATAAAGCTTTAAAACATGATAAGACAGTCAACTTTGATAATTGCTCAACAAGACGAGACGTGCCTTATATAGAAATTCATTTATTCGATTAGTAATATTTAAAAATTCAATTTATCAATCTCATAGACAAGTTGTTTAAATATTAATTTACAGTTTCAAACACAATTTCATTTAACGTTAACCATAATTCAGTTGACCATATCTTTTAATTCGTTCATCAAAATCATGCGATTTTTAAATGAAAAGTTAATAATTTTTCGCTAGCTTTCCAACGACATGCATATCTTATACCTTACCTCAACCTCATATGTAACTAATTCAGGATTCAACATAACCTATCTAATGGCAATATCAAAAGTACAAGCATGCATAATCCTATATACTCGAGCACTAGTCAGGGATACACTATTAATATATAAAAATTAAATTACGAGTACTCACGTAACAATATTGAGATTCAATATTGCAAGAAAGGTACGTAGACGCAACGGAGATGATAAACACTAGTTTGACCTCATGAGCATACCCCCGAACATTACCCATAACCTCCATATCAATAACCTATAATTTTCTTAGCTTCATCCCGCTCATAAAATCCGTTTTGAAATTAATGCACTCATGACCTCGTCGTAGTATTTTATGTATATACTAATAATAATATTACTCCTAACCATAAGATCAATAATAATATTAATCTTAATAATAATAATAATAATAATAATATAAATAAAATAAATATATTACGGAGTACAATATAGATAGAGAGATTGAATGTGAATTAATCCGGACAAAATCAATATTTAAAGAGGTTTCTTGCCCACCTACCCTCTCCATGCGATCGCATGGGGCTTGAGAGGTATAGCCATGCGATCACATGGCTTACCTTGTTGGCTCAAAATCAATCAAAAACTCTGCCGACACTTTATGTTTATAATATATATATATATATATATATATATATATATATATATATATATATATATATATATATATATATATATATATATATATATATATATATATATATATATATATATATATATATATATATTATTTAATATATAATATATTTAATCTTTAGAATTAATTAAATATTATATTATATTTACGTGCGTAGTAAAAATGTAATTTTTGTTCAAATGACTCGTACGTTGTCACTCAACTCATGTACCACTTTCGGTTTTTCGAACGCACTTTCGTACGTTTAGAAAACTAGCCTTTTACGTTACGCGACGTGTACCTTTATTAATAATTTAATTTACTCAACAATAAATTACCTTATAATAAATGTAACTTATAAAATTGAGCGTTGTGGTCATTTGCTTCTATAAGTCAGTGGTTCGTTGTTTATCAAAATATATTATTTTAAATCAGGACGTTTTATGACTAAGTTAAAATATATATATATTTTTATTTAGAATTGTAAATTTGTACGTAATATATATGTTTGAAATATTTATCTAATGATATAAAGATAAAGTTTAAATTTGTTCGGAAATTTCCGGGTCGTCACAATACCTACCCGTTAAAGAAATTTCGTCCCGAAATTTGATCGTGGTCGTCATGGCTAATCATAAAAATGTTTTTTTTATGAATATGAGTTGGTATATAGAGTTTTATCACTATTGAGTAATATAGATAAAACGATTCGATTAATTGAAGAGTACGAGTGAATCTATCCTAAAAGAAATGAAATGAGAATTAAAGTTTTGTCTTAACTTTTGACGTTGTCTTGGTTGAATTCCGGAATTCAAGGGATTTAAAGAAAATCTTCTAAATCTAAAAGATTTGATTCTTCGGCGAATAAGGAAATTAGGATCTCTCTAATTAAATGCGGACATCTGCCTTGATTTCTCTATCAAATATTTCACTATAAATTAACTTCTTCCAGTTTGTCACTTTTACCATTCCTATACTTAATTCTCAAATTCAAAAGATTGTGAAAATGCTTAATCCAGTTCTGATCCTTGTCCTTATCCTTACTCTCGCAACAATCATTCTCCTTTTCCAACTTCCACTAGAGGAATCTGCTTACTTCTACTTTGCCCTTGGGGTTATAGTGCTTTTAATTCTCCCGTGTCTTTATGTTGCGATAAACATTGATATTCACGGTTTGTAATTTATGCGTTGTTATCGGGTTTTATATCTCCCCTTATATTTCAATGTCCCTACTTCTGTCTTCTATTATCATTGTCATCCACAGTTAATACTCCCTCCTATTTGCTGCGATTTATACTCCAATTTCTATTTCGGAGCTTTGTCCATTCGTTTCTTCTTCTTGCGATTAGGCATCTCTTGTAATGGTCCAGAATTCGCATATATAAATTTCGGAATGAACATTGTTAATGTTCTAGGAAGGAAATGATAATGGCACGATTTTGATTTGTTAAATTACAGATAGAGCGAAGAGGTAAATGATTTTCTATAAGAATAATTATGGAAATATCTTTAGAATTATGGAGGATATTTGCAATGAAAGATACGATGATATCTTAGAATTTCTAATATCAGAGGATGATGAAGTATTACCTACCCGTTAAAAGTTTCACAAGTAACATTTTGTACCCGAGAATTTTATTACAGTCTTTATGAAAATATAAGTATGTATATTTTCTTCAGATGTAATACAGATTTAATGAGTTAATATCATATTAAGCTCATTTGATTTTCAGCTGGATCAGAAATGAATAATCTCTAAAACATTAAAGATTTAATAATCTTCACGGAGTATTTTGCTAATGTAATCAATACTTTGTTATCCAGTTTTATTGATATTTCCTTAGTGAATCATGTTGGTGCTTATGGAACTCTTGCTAACTTCGCAAGGTACGAATGATGTTTTCTAGAAAGTTTCGAGTACATCGAAAATGAAAGTGTAAAATCAAATGTGTAATTGAATAATACACTTAGTTTATTATGAAAAGGAATTCATTTGTGATGACCCGAAAAATTTCGACTTATTTAAACCAATTCGCTATACGATTTATTATTTTGACACGTTAAACAAAGTCTGTTAGATTGAGTCTCAAAATTTTAGAACTGTTTCATATATTCAATTACCTTTGACTACTCTCGTCGATTCATGAACAATTATATGTATGTATATATATATATATATATTATAAGATGTACAAGTAAAAAACGACTTTGCTACAGTGAAACACTATTTGCTACAGTAAACCCGACTTTGCTACAGTGCTACAGTGAAAACAACTTTGCTACAGTAAAACACTATTTGTTACAGTAAACACTATTTACTACAGTACCACACTATTGCTACCGTACCACTATTTGCTACAGTAAAACACTATTTGATGTCGACGAACTAGCAAACAAAAGCGGATCAGGCGGCCATGCGATTGCATGGCAAAAATACTGAAAACTCATGCGATCGCATGAGCTACAGTAAATGGAAAAGTACTATAAAAAGCCAGCTTGCTCGACGAGTTTCATACACCATTTCTCTTTTCTTTCTTCCGTAACTTATATTTATAATTATGATTATAATTTTAATTTTAATTTAAGTTTAATAATAATAAGGAATATTACGCGGGTGTTTTAATTCGGGTTTCAAACCGTTTTAAACTAAGGATATATTGGGTATTGTTCGGGGTATTGTTCTTAAATCTAAGGCCAACCATACAGTCGTCTACCATCGTTACGTCTACGCAATTTGCCTACAATATTGAACCTCAATATTGAACCGTGAGTTTATAGTCTCCCTTTTTAAATACTTTAAATATTTTTGGGCTGAGAATACATGCAATTTATTTTAAACACAATAAGACACAAGTACATACTAAATTCTACACTGAGTTAAACTGAAAATCCCTTAGCTTTGGTAACTAGTAGCTGCCAGTACATAGGATATGGACTGGTGGGCTCGAATAATTGTATATGGATCCATAGGGCTTGACATCCCCGTCCGAGCTAGAGCGCTAGCCTTTTAACGGATGTATGTTATTTGAGTTTATGACATGTTGGTTTGCGTGTATTAAAACGAATAGGGTAATTATCATTATAGCGTTAAGTTTAGTTACCAGGGTGCTCTGTTACGTAGAATCTATTGATAAACTTTTGATGAAATCTTGTGGTCTATCTTTATATATTTATGACTCGAGCAATTAAACCTATAACTCACCAACATTCGTGTTGACCTTTTTATCATGTTTTATTCTCAGGTCCTTAGACTGCTTTCGCTGTGATATGCTTGTTGCCTGCATGGAGTCTCTCATGCTTTGTATAAAGTTTATTGCATTCTAAATAAAACTGCGTTGTGTAATAAATAATTGGACTATGATGTCAACCTGTAAATTAAAGACTTATGTATTTTGGGGTTTTGCTTATATCTAAGCACTCGCCCACATGATTATGACTTTTTATATTTAGAAAGTCACGTATTTTAATGAATGCAATACTTTATCAAAACGTATCATAAAGAGGTCAAAACCTCACTGTGGAATCAATGATTAACGTGCCGCGTCAATAGTGATTTTGACGGGTCGTTACAGTTGGTATCCGAGCTTGAGGTCATAGGGAACCAGAAATTACATTAGTGTGTTTAACTAGTAATTGTTAGGATGCATTAGTGAGTCTGGACTATGACCATATCTGTTTTTACCAATTTTTTGCTTATCATTTTGTCAAAAATATTATATGTGATATATTTATATACTAACGTAATTGTTGTTTCAATTATGTGATAGATTACTTCTTCTAATCCTATCATTTTGTACGACTCGGAATCAGACACTGAAGCTATTCTATCCACAACTGAAAAGGGCGTTTCAATACCTATTAAAGAAGAAATTGTGTTAGCCGGGGAATCTCAACTCCAGGTTAACCCAGAGGAGGTCCCAGCTCCACCCAACTCTAGTTTTCCGGAGCCATAGTATCGTTGGCATGGACCCATGATCCCTGGAGTAAACGAGGATCGTCCATTTCTAAATGAACATGGACATTGGGCCAGATACACCGCCGATGGGCGGGTTGTGCCGATTACGCCTGGCAGATTTCAGCTCATGACCACCGGTACATATTCTCGTACACATAATTCAGACAGTTCGTCATCATATTCTCCTACACATGACTCAGACAGCTCGTCATCAGATGAGATCAGTGAGGAGGAGGATTTCGCTAATGAAATAAAAGAAGTCACTAAGGAGAAATTCCAACTTACTATAGATAATAAAAAAAATCACAATAATAAAAAGCCCTTAATTATTAAAAAGGAACAGGACCATTCGGTTCGTCACCACCCTTACCATAGTAACCCCACTGAGGCACCGGGCACCTCAAAACCCCAACCAAAAATTAAATACACTGCCAGAATGTCTGTCGGACCATGCATACACAAACAATTGGCAGAGAGAACTAAATGGGAAGAAGTTTCTGATAGTTCTGAATAAACGACCTCGCAACCATAAATCTTCCATGCGCTATTCTATTGCTTATGTGTGCTACTCTATCTTGTTATGTAGAATAAGCATATGTAAAATATCGGTATTGTATGGTATTGTATTATTTTGGTTTATTAATAATAAATGCATGGAATGATTATTTGTATTATTACTACTTCTTATTATTATTATTACATAATAATGTAGTAACTCGCTATAATTATTCATAGTGGAATATTATTAGGATTTTAGTAGTTAATTCCTTGTACTAGCTATTATGTATGAAATTAACGGGTAGGTAATACCCTAGAAATAATTATAAAATGCTAATAAGAAGAAAAGGCTTTTATAATAATTGGTTCATATTATTAATATGCTACGATTAACTATTGACAACTCATTTTACCTATAATATTCTATATGATTAAATTATCTCTGTTGTATTTATTGAAGAAACATGTCTCAAATGTCGGATGCTGAGTTCGAGGAACTAGTCGAGAAACGTGTGAATGAAAGAATTTCTGCAGCCTAGGCAGCAAAAGCAGCAGCCGAAGCAGCAGCCAAAGCAGCAGCTGTGAACACAAACTCACCTAACGGATGCTCATACAAAACTTTTCAAAGATGCAAACCACAGACGTTTAGTGGGACCGAGGGATCAGTCGGTCTAACCCGATGGTTTGAAAAGATGGAGTCCGTTTTCAAAATCAGTAATTGTGCGAACAGAGACAAGTCAAAGTATGCTTCGTGCACGTTGCAAGACGATGCACTTACTTGGTGGAACAATTATGCTAAAGCAGAAGGAGTAGATACGGCATATGATATCTCTTGGGAAGAACTGAAAAAGATGCTAATCGAGGAGTACTGTCCTCGAAACAAGATCAGAAAAATGGAATCTGAGTTTACGTAATCTAAAGGTTTTCGGCATGAATCTCAATAACTATGAAAAGCGCTTCATGGAACTAGCCTTGTTGTGTCCCAAATTGGTTCCAAACGAGAAACGAAAGATAGAAATGTATATTGACGGTTTATTGATCAATATCAAAGGAAATGTTACATCGTCCAAACCGAATACGATGCAGGAAGCCATGACAATGGCACACCAACTCATAGACCAGATCACAGAGAGTTCGATTAAGGCACCAATTACCGAAATCAAGACAACTGAAGGAAAGAGGAAATGGGAAGACTATAAGGGCAAAAGAACTCACCTGAAGAAATAAGAAACTTTTAAAGGTAAACAAGATGGGGCAACTGCAAGTCCAAACTATAAGGGACCCCATCCGTTCTGCAAAAGATGTTACACACATCATGTAGGTTATTGCCAAGTGGTTTGTGATAAGTGCAACAAGAAAGGACATGTGGCGAAAGATTGTTATGCCACCGTTTCTGAAGTAAAGACAAAACCGACCGATGTTAAGAAATGTTTTCGATGCGGGAAGCCTGGTCACTTTATAAATCAATGCCCTGATAAGGAGAAGAACAAAGAACCCGCACGTGGGAGGGCATTTAATGTTAGTGCCAGTGAAGCACGTGAGGATCCTAATCTTATCACGGGTATGTTTATCGTTAATAATCAACTAGTTTCTATTATGTTTGATACGGGTGCTGATAAAAGTTATATGTGTAAAGACTTTAGTTTTAAACTAAAATGTGCATCATTGCCTCTAGACGATAAATATACTATCGAATTAGCTAATGGTAAACTAATAAAAGCCGATAAAATTTTCCATGGTTGCGAAATAAATCTCGCTGGTGAAACCTTCAAAATCGATTTGATACCCGTAGAATTAGGAAGTTTTGACGTAATTGTTGGCATGGACTGGATGTCCAAAACAAGAGCTGAAGTTGTTTGCACTGAGAAAGCGATCCGCATCCCTCGAAAGGATGAAATGTCATTAATGATTTATGGGGAGAAGAGCAACTCGAAGCTGAACCTTATCAGCTGTATGAAGGCTCAAAAACTTATCAGAAAAGTTTATTATGCTATTCTGGCACACGTAAAGAAGATCGATACTGAAAAAAGAAGCATTGATGACATGCCGATTGTAAGAGAATATCCCGGAGTATTTCCAGAAGAATTACTGGGGCTACCTCCACACAGATGTGTAGAATTCCAGATTGATCTCATACCAGGAGCTGCACCTGTAGCCCGATCTCCATATAGACTTGCACCTTCAGAAATGCAAGAATTACAAAACCAGTTGCAAGAATTATCGGACCGTGGATTTATTCGTCCCAGCTTTTCACCTTAGGGTGCTCCTATTATGTTTGTCAAGAAGAAGGATGGATCTATGAGAATGTACATAGATTACCGAGAATTAAACAAATTAACGATCAAGAATCGGTACCTATTATCGAGGATTGATAATTTGTTTGATCAATTGCAAGGATCAAGTGTTTATTCTAAGATTGATCTACGCTCCGGATATCATCAGCTGAGAGTGAAGGAAGAAGATGTTCCTAAAACCGCGTTCAGAACCCGTTACGGTCACTATGAGTTTTTAGTCATGCCTTTTGGATTGACTAATTCTCCAGCAGTATTCATGGATCTAATGAATCGCATCTGCAGATCGTATTTAGACAAATTTGTCATTATTTTTATCGACGACATATTGATTTACTCGAAGAACAAGGAAGAACAAGAGCAACACTTAAGACTGGTACTAGAGGTACTCAAGAAAGAAGAACTGTACGCAAAATTTTCGAAGTGTGATTTCTGGTTATAAGAAGTACAATTATTGGGCCATGTTGTCAGTAAACATAGAATTAAAGTTGACCCTGCCAAGATCGAAGCCATTAGTAAATGGGAAACACCGAAGACTCCAACACAAATCCGCCAATTCTTAGGTCTTGCTGGTTATACCGAAGATTCATTCAAGATTTCTCTAAAATCGCCAACCCTTAACTGCATTGACTCAAAAGGGAAAGAAGTATAATTGGTCCACGGAACAGGAATCCTCATTCCAGTTATTAAAGAAGAAGTTAACGTCTGCACCCATTTTGTCATTACCGGAAGGAAATGATGATTTCGTGATCTATTGTGACGCTTCGCGCCAAGGTTTAGGATGTGTATTAATGTAACGCACAAAAGTTATCGCATATGCCTCACGACAACTAAAAATTCATGAAAATAACTATACGACGCACGATTTGGAACTTGGAGCAGTAGTTTTTGCACTCAAAATATGGAGACACTATCTATATGGCACCAAGTGTACAGTGTACACCGACCATAAGAGTCTTCAGCATATTTTTGATCAAAAACAACTCAATCTGAGGCAACGTCGCTGGGTAGAGTTGTTAAACGATTACGATTGTGAAATCCGTTACCACCCCGGAAAGGCTAATGTTGTAGCTGATGCCCTAAGTCGGAAAGAAAGAGTAAAACCTCTTAGGGTCCGAGCTTTGAATATTACAATTCGTACTGATCTCACAAAACAAATTCAAGTAGCATAGTTAGAGGCCTTAAAAGAAGAAAATGAAAAGGGCGAATTGAGCAAAGGGTTAGAAAAACCACTTGAAGTAAAAGCCGATGGAACCCTGTATTTTCCTGGTAGGATATGGGTACCAAAACATGGTAACCTAAGGTAACTAGTACTGGATGAAGCACACAAAACGAGGTACTCAATTCATCCAGGAAACGGGAAAATGTACCACGATCTCAAGAAGTTCTATTGGTGGCCTAATATGAAGACAGAAATTGCTACTTATGTAAGAAAATGTTTGACGTGTACAAAGGTCAAAGATGAGCACCAAAAGCCGTCAGGATTACTTCAACAACCAAAAATTCCACAGTGGAAATGGAAAAGAATAACCATGGATTTCATTACGAAATTGCCAAGGACTGCAAGTAGTCATGATAGTATTTGGGTGATAGTTGATCATCTAACTAAATCATCTCACTTTCTACCAATAAAGGAGACAGACAGTATGGAGAGATTAGCATGTCTATATTTAAAGGAAGTAGTTTCCAGGCATGGTGTACCTATCTCCATCATATCTGATCGCGACACCCGATTCACATCACGTTTTTGGCAGTCATTACAAAAAGCATTAGGAACTCGATTAGATATGAGCACCGCTTATCACCCACAGACAGATGGTCAAAGTGAAAGAATAATACAAACATTGGAAGACATGTTACGGGCATGCGTGATTGACTTTGGAACCAGTTGGGATCGACATTTACTGTTGGCAGAATTTTCATACAATAACAGCTATCATACGAGCATCAACGCAGCGCCATTTGAAGCACTTTACGGTAGAAAGTGCAGATATCCTATTTGTTGGAGTGAAGTAGGAGAAAGACAACTTACCGGACCAGAAATTATTCACGAAACCACCGAAAAGATCATTCAAATACAACAGCGATTGAAAACAGCCATGAGTCGCCAAAAGAGTTATGCTGATGTAAGAAGAAAATCGCTAGAATTTCAAGTGGGCGACAAAGTCATGTTGAAAGTGTCACCCTGAAAGGTGTTGTACGATTCGGTAAACGAGGAAAGTTAAGTCCTAGGTACGTAGGACCCTTTGAAATCACAGAAAGAATTGGACCAGTTGCTTATCGATTAAAACTACCGCAAGAACTTAGTACTGTTCACGACACATTTCACGTGTCAAATTTGAAGAAATGTTTAGCTGAAGAGGATGTCGTAATTCCTCTTGGTGAAATACGAATCAATGATAAACTCCATTTTATCGAAGAACCTGTTGAAATCATGGACTGTGAGGTCAAACAATTAAAACAAAGCAATATACCGATAGTTAGAGTTCGTTGGAACGCAAGACGAGGACCCGAGTTTACTTGGGAACGTGAAGATTAAATGAAGCAAAAGTATCCATATTTGTTCACTGATATCGCTCATAAAACAGGTACTACTCAAAATTTCGGGACGAAATTTTCTTTAACGGGGAGGTACTGTGATGACCCGAAAAATTTTGACTTATTTAAACCAATTCTCTATACGATTTATTTTTTTGACACGTTAAACAAAGTCTGTTAGATTGAGTCTCAAAATTTTAGAACTGTTTCATATATTCAATTACCTTTGAGTCTTTGACTACTCTCGTCGATTCATGAACAATTATATGTATGTATATATATATTATAAGATGTACAAGTAAAAAATGACTTTGCTACAGTAAACACTATTTGCTACAGTGAAACCGACTTTGCTACAGTAAAACACTATTTGCTACAGTAAACCCGACTTTGCTACAGTGCTACAGTAAACACTATTTGCTACAGTAAAAAACTATTTGCTACAGTAAAACACTAAAAGGAATGAAATGAGAATTAAAGTTTTGTCTTAACTTTTGACGTTGTCTTGGTTGAATTCCGGAATTCAAAGGATTTAAAGAAAATCTTCTAAATCTAAAAGATTTGATTCTTCGGCGAATAAGGAAATTAGGATCTCTCTAATTAAATGCGGATATCTGCCTTGATTTCTCTATCAAATATTTCACTATAAATTAACTTCTTTCGGTTTGTCACTTTTACCATTCCTATACTTAATTCTCAAATTCAAAATATTGTGAAAATGCTTAATCCAGTTCTGATCCTTGTCCTTATCCTTACTATCGCAACAATCATTCTCCTTTTCCAACTTCCACCAGAGGAATCTGCTTACTTCTACTTTGCTCTTGGGGTTATAGTGCTTTTAATTCTCCCGTGTCTTTATGTTGCGATAAACATTGATATTCACGGTTTGTAATTTATGCGTTGTTATCGGGTTTTATATCTCCCCTTATATTTCAATGTCCCTACTTCTGTCTTCTATATTCATTGTCATCCACAGTTAATACTCCCTCCTATTTGCTTCGATTTATACTCCAATTTCTATTTCAGAGCCTTGTCCCTTCGTTTCTTCTTCTTGCGATTAGGCATCTCTTGTAATGGTCCAGAATTCGCATATATAAATTTCGGAATGAACATTGTTAATGTTCTAGGAAGGAAATGATAATGGCACGATTTTGATTTGTTAAATTACCAGAATACCCTGAAAAAGACCGAATCATCAAGAAATATTTTCTTGATATTTTAGAGATTAAATAGGATACAAGAGTCGTGTAACATGGTACATGACAATGTTATGATCTGTGAATCATTACATTCCATTTACAAACTCAGCATGAATTACTGTAATATAATCACGTTGATCAAGTGTCATTATATTATACTAACTCATGCTTCAGTTCTCAACACTACTTCAAAAATATTCCTATTTGAAACTCGAAAGTTTCAGAATTTAGAAACTAAAATAGTTTCTTTTATGATGTAATACAGATAGCGCGAAGAGGTAAATGATTTCAGATAAGAATAATTATGGAAATATCTTTAGAATTATGGAGGATATTTATAATGAAAGATACGATGATATCTTAGAATTTCTAATATCAGAGGATGATGAAGTATTACCTACCCGTTAAAAGTTTCACAAGTAATATTTTATACCCGAGAATTTTATTACAGTCTTTATGAAAATATAAGTATGTATATTTTCTTCAGATGTAATACAGATTTAATAAGTTAATATCATATTAAGCTCATTTGATTTTCAGCTGGATCAGAAATGAATAATCTCTAAAATATTAAAGATTTAATAATCTTCACGGAGTATTTCGCTAATGTAATCAATACTTCGTTATCCAGTTTTATTGATATTTCCTTAGTGAATCATGTTGGTGCTTATGGAACTCTTGCTAACTTCGCAAGGTACGAATGATGTTTTCTAGAAAGTTTTGAGTACATCGAAAATGAAAGTGTAAAATCAAACGTGTAATTGAATAATACACTTAGTTTATTATGAAAAGGATTTCATTTGTGATGACCCGAAAAATTTCGACTTATTTAAACTAATTCTCTTTACGATTTATTATTTTGACACGTTAAACAAAGTCTGTTAGATTGAGTCTCAAAATTTTTGAAACTGTTTCATATATTCAATTACCTTTGACTACTCTCGTCGATTCATGAACAATTATATGTATGTATATATATATATTATAAGATGTACAAGTAAAAAACGACTTTGCTATAGTAAAACACTATTTGCTACAGTGAAACCGACTTTGCTACAGTAAAACACTATTTGCTACAGTAAAACCGACTTTGCTACTGCTACAGTGAAAACAACTTTGCTACAGTAAACACTATTTGCTACAGTAAACACTATTTGCTACAGTAAACACTATTTACTACAGTACCACTATTTGCTACAGAGAAACACTATTGATGTCGACGAACTAGCAAACAAAAGCGGATCAGGCGGCCATGCGATCGCATGGCAAAAACACTGAAAACTCATGCGATCGCATGAGCTACAGTAAATGGAAAAGTACTATAAAAAGCCAGCTTGCTCGACGAGTTTCATACACCATTTCTCTTTTCTTTCTTTCGTAACTTATATTTATAATTATGATTATAATTTTAATTTTAATTTAAGTTTAATAATAATAAGGAATATTACGCGGGTGTTTTAATTCGGGTTTCAAACCGTTTTAAACTAAGGAAATATTGGGTATTGTTCGGGGTATTGTTCTTAAATCCAAGGACAACCATACAGTCGTCTACCATCATTACGTCTACGCAATTTGCTTACAATATTGAACCTCAATATTGAACCGTGAGTTTATAGTCTCCCTTTTTAAATACTCTAAAAAAATTTGGGCTGAGAATACATCCAATTTATTTTAAACGCAATAAGACACAAGTACATACTAAATTCTACACTGAGTTAAACTGAAAATCCCTTAGCTTTGGTAACTAGTAGCTGCCAGTACATAGGATATGGACTGGTGGGCGCGAATAATTGTATATGGATCCATAGGGATTGACATCCCCGTCCGAGCTAGAGCGCTAGCCTTTTAACGGATGTATGTTATTTGAGTTTATGACATGTTGGTTTGCGTGTATTAAAACGAATAGGGTAATTAACATTATAGCGTTAAGTTTAGTTACCAGGGTGCTATGTTACGTAGAATCTATTGATAAACTTTTGATGAAATCTTGTGGTCTATCTTTATATATTTATGACTCGAGCAATTAAACCTATAACTCACCAACATTCGTGTTGACCTTTTTATCATGTTTTATTCTCAGGTCCTTAGACTGCTTCCGCTGTGATATGCTTGTTGCCTGCATGGAGTCTCTCATGCTTTGTATAAATTTTATTGCATTCTAAATAAAACTGCGTTGTGTAATAAATAATTGGACTGTGATGTCAACCTGTAAATTAAAGACTTATGTATTTTGGGGTTTTGCTTATATCTAAGCACTCGCCCACATGATTATGACTTTTTATGTTTAGAAAGTCACGTATTTTAATGAATGCAATATTTTATCAAAACGTATCATATAGAGGTCAAAACCTCACTGTGGAATCAATGATTAACGTACCGCGTCAATACTGATTTTGACAGGTCGTTACATCATTGAATTTGAAACAGAGATTGTAATTGACGATGGTTATGTCATTAATGAAGGATGTACATCATTGCATATTAGTAATATGAACTAACTGAGTAGTACCTACCAGTTAAGATTCACACGTAATAGCTTAGTACGAAAAGATTTATTTTGATTTCAAAATTCATATATATTAAATATACATATAATTTCTTCAGGGGAAATGATTTAATACTTCATATTTCGTTAATACAATATACACGTTGTTGATTTGTGATGATGTTGGTGATTACGGAATTGGCGAAACTTATAGTGCTACAGGTTTTACCGGTGTTGGTGATACTGACAGTACTGTTGATGCTTCTGGTAAAACAAGTCTAGCTTGTAAATCGTGCACCATTCCGGTCAGGGTTTCTACTCTTCCTTCTATCATTTCGGTCCACTCATCTGATTTACGGTTATGGCTGGAATAGATAATTTCTAAGACTTTAGATATTACATAATCGCTGCAGAATATTTCTCCAATGAAGTTATGAATCAATACTTCATCGGTTATTGTTGTTGGTACTCCTTGGTATCTATGGTGAGTATGACGTTGATGCTTAAGGTACAAATTGTGATGTTGAAGTGTGGGATGTGGATGTTGTTGGTGGTGGTGGTGATGGTACTGTTGGTGTTGTTGATGGTGGTACTGTTGCTGCCGGTGCTGCTGCTGGTGCTTGTAACCTTTGCACCATATTCTCCAAAGCCACTACCCGGGCGCGAAGCTTGTTGACTTCTTCTATTACACCGGGATGATTGTCGGTTCGGACGAGCGGATGAATGAGATCTAGAATGTGAGATAGTATATAATCATGATGAGATACTCTAGAAATGAGAGAGAAAATGGTATTACGAACAGGTTCGCCTATAAGTTCTTCATGTTCTTCGCCAAGAGGGCAATGTGGTGGATGGAAGGGATCGCCTTCTTCTTGTCTCCAATGATTAAGTAGACTATGAACCCATCCCCAATTCATACAGAATAGATAATGGCTAATTGGTTGATCCATTTCGGTTACACTGTCTTCGGAGTTCAGGTGAATATCCATATCGGAATAGCTGTCGGAGTTTAAGGAATTTGAACTAGATACGTGATCCATCTTGTATAATTAGGGAATTGATTTTGATATGAGATAGATTATAGAATTTAGTTTGGTATTATCCGATACATAATTTACATATGTATATATAATACCAAAATCCCATAAGTTACGGAGAAATTTTTGGAAAGTGTAAGACAGAGTTTACTGTAATAGATATGCTTAAGATACGAAATTTGTCCATATACTATCTATGCAATCAATGTAATAAAATGTGTCTTAGGCTTAAGATAATAACAGGTAATTTCTGACAAGAAATAATAAGCAAAACTCGGTAAAAACATATACGGTCATAGTCCAGACTCACTAATGCATCCTAACAATTACCAGTTAAACACACTAATGCAAATTCTGGTTCCCTATGACCTCAAGCTCTGATACCAACTGTGACGATCCTTCCAAATCCCTTTAAACGAATACATCATTCATTGATTTCATAGTGAGGTTTTGACCTCTATATGATACATTTTGTAAACATTGCATTCTTTTCAAAAGGTACACAATAAATGAATATCAATTTCTAAGGTTTTCAACGTTTGATGATTTCTACATATAGACAATCACCATAAATAATAGTTTACCATAATACATTCGTTGACAATGCAGTCAAAATAAGATACACGGTGATGATTTTGTGAATGCAAAGTGTTCTTGAATAAAGCATGTATGACTCCATGCACATAGCTTGTATCACATATAAGCAAACAGTGGAAGAATTCTAGAAACCTGAGAATAAACATGCTTAAAAGTGTCAACACAAAGGTTGGTGAGTTCATAGTTTTAATGTTGCGCATAATCTGTATATAAAGGTGAATCACAAGTTTTCAGTTGTTTCATCCAGAAACGTTTATCAAAATATTCTACGAAATTGAGCACCCTGGTAACTAAACTTAACGTATATATAATTTATACCCTTTGTATAATCATCTTAATAATACACGCAAACCAACGTATACGCTTCTCAAATAGCATACGTCCGTTAAAAGGCTAGTGCTCTAGCTCGGACGAGGATATCAAGCCCTATGGATCCATATACTACTACTTGCGCCCACCAGTTCTTATAACTAGCAGTTACTAGTTACCAAAGCTAAGGGATTTTCGGTTTAAACTCAGTGTAGAATTTAGTATGTACTTGTATCCATTGCGTTTAAAATAAATTGCATGTATTCTTAGCCTAAAAATATAGATTGCAAAAGCAATTAAAAAGGGAGCAAATGAAACTCACCTTAACAGCACATAAAGTAATTCACCGGAATGTGACCGAAACTCGGAATGTAAAATAACCGTAGATCTCAACCTAGAGAACATATGTTGGTCAATACATGTCTAACAAATTAGGTCTGGTCATAGTGTATCACAATCCTAATGCTCGAGACCGACATGAAAAAGTTAACAAAAGTCATTTTAAAAGTCAACCTGACCCAATATGATCTTTAAATCTATACATGTTTATTAACATAGTATAAGTCTTAATATTTGAACGAATTTATAGTTTATCAAACTCAAAATATTATCTATTTCAGGAGCTATATTATATTTGAATTATCATGGCAATCGAAAATATTTTATTATTTCACATAGTTTTCCAATACTTTTAAAATCAGATTATAGTGTTTATAAAGCTTTAAAACATGATAAGACGGTCAACTTTGACAATTGCTCAACAAGACGAGACGTGCCTTATATAAAAATTCATTTACTCGATTAGTAATATTTAAAAATTCAATTTATCAATCTCATAGACAAGTTGTTTAAATATTAATTTACAGTTTCAAACACAATTTCATTTAACGTTAACCATAATTCAGTTGACCATATCTTTTAATCCGTTAATCGAAATCACGCGATTTCTAAATGAAAAGTTAATAATTTTTCGCTAGCTTTCCAACGTCATGCATATCTTATACCTTACCTCAACCGCATATGTAACTAATTCAGGATTCAACATAACCTATCTAATGGCAATATCAAAAGTACGAGCATGCATAATCCTATATGCTCGAGCACTAGTCAGGGATACACTATTAATATATAAAAATTAAATTACGAGTACTCACATATCAATATTGAGATTCAATATTACAGGAAAGGTACGTAGATGCAACGGAGGTGATAAACACTAGTTTGACCTCATGAGCATACCCCCGAACATTACCCATAACCTCCATAGCTATAACCCATAATTTCCTTAGCTTCATCCCACTCATAAAACCCGTTTTGAAATTAATGCACTCATGACCTCGTCGTAGTATTTTATGTATATACTAATAATAATATTACTCCTAACCATAAGATTAATAATAATATTAATCTTAATAATAATAATAATAATATAAATAAAATAAATATATTACGGAGTACAATATAGATAGAGAGATTGAATGTGAATTAATCCGGACAAAATCGATATTTAAAGAGGTTTCTTGCCCACCTACCCTCTCCATGCGATCGCATGGGGCTTGAGAGGTATAGCCATGTGATCGCATGGCTTACCTTGCTGGCTCAAAATCAATCAAAAACTCTGCCGACACTTTATGTTTATAATATATATATATATTATTTAATATATAATATATTTAATCTTTAGAATTAACTAAATATTATATTATTAGTAAAAATGTAATTTTTGTTCAAATGACTCGTACGTTGTCACTCGACTCATGTACCACTTTCGGTTTTTCGAACGCACTTTCGTACGTTTAGAAAACTAGCCTTTTACGTTACGCGACGTGTACCTTTATTAATAATTTGATTTACTCAACAATAAATTACCTTATAATAAATGTAACTTATAAAATTGAGTATTGTGATCATTTGCTTCTATAAATCAGTGGCTCGTTGTTTATCAAAATATATTATTTTAAATCAGGACGTTTTATGACTAAGTTAAATATATATATATATATATATATATATATATATATATATATATATATATATATATATATATATATATATATATATATATATATATATATATATATATATATATATATATATATTATTTAGAATTGTAAATTTGTACGTAATATATATGTTTGAAATATTTATCTACTGATATAAAGTTAAAGTTTAAATTTGTTCGGAAATTTCCAGGTCGTCACGTCTTCCAATACTTGTAGTTGTTGCCTACAAGTCTTTCCATGCCGTTGATCATACCACCGTTGTTTACATTTGAGACTTCCATTTTTGATAGCAAGAATTTAGCTTTGTAACTTTGAGTATTTGCACACAAAGATTAATTTTAAAACCAAGCTCCTGATACCATAAAAGAATTAATAACTTGCTAGAATGAAAGTTAAGTAAACAAAAACGTATGAACAAATTGAAAACTAGATATGTATTGGGTTGAATTTTCTTATTATTTCACCATGATAATTTGTCTAGTATTTATACTACATTACAAGAGTAAATGACAAACTAGCTTTAATAAAAGATATATGAGGCATATGTTTGGCAAAGAGCTTTTAGGAGCCTCTAGCTTTTAGTTTTTAAGAAAAAGCTCCAACTAAAAAAAATAGCTTTGTTTGGCTACATAAGCTTGTAACTTTTTAGAGGATGAAAAAGCTAATTTTTGAAACGCTAAAGAATGTAGCGTTTAAGATTCACTAGAGCTTTTTGTTGTTGATATTACTGTAATATCCTTATATTAATATTAACATATTTTGTACGTCCCACATTTTAACGTTTTATCCAATCCAATATAATACTACGTAACTGATTAAGGGATATCCAAAAGACTCCTTTTTTACATGTCATATTAATATATTAATTATTATATATTACTATATGTATAATATTAATATTAAATATTATTATATTAATTAAATATAATTATAATTTTAGTACATGTGCGTCCATTTGAATTTGCTTGTTAAATTTATATATTTTCTAACTTGTTATTATTAGAGACTAACATGTGCTCACAACTTTTAACTATTGAGTTCAAGTGTTTGTTAATGACAATGTTTTATTAAATTCAAATGACGATATTTAGCATTAAGTGTTTTTTCCCGTGTCCATTTTTGTCATTTTACCGCTTTTTATACAGCTCCAGCTAATTCGCCAAACACCTAAATATCTCTAAAAAACTCCAGCTTTCAACTATCAGCTTCCAGCTATTAGCTAACAGTTTCCAGCTACCAGCTTGCAGCTAGTTTTGCCAAACATACCCATGGACAATCTCTTTATTAAAGACAAGATCTATAAGAGATATACACAATCTCTGTATTAAATTAAATACAAGATATATAAGAGATATGCACAATCTCTACAAGATATATCTTGTGACAATAGAATCCATTTAATTAGATTGCACTAATATTTTAACAGCAGTTGACTAAGCAACTAAATAGTCCGTTTCACTTTATAACTAATTGATTAAATCGGTATGCTTTTTTTTAACGGCCAAAGAATATATAGAAATAAAAGCGATCCCTAGCAAGACGCTAAGAGATAATTACACGGGCATAGACAACCAAAAGTTCCAGTTAGAAACTAAATGGCCTCTATTTTTAATCCAATGAAAAGAAAAAAGTCTAATAACATCAAATAAACTATTTTTAGAACAAAAAGAATCTTGAAAAACAACGTCGTTCCTGAAACGCCATATAGCCCACAAAGATGTAACCATGACCGCAATGATCCGATTCTTTGAAGAAACCGTTAATCGAACACCCTCTAGCCAAACCACAAACAAATCCCAAGAGGAAAAATGAGGCAAACCACAACCGAGCCAAATCCGAATTCTAAGCCATAAATCACGAGCCACATCACAATCGAAAAACAAGTGATCCCGGGTCTCGACTCCATTGTTACAATTCGGATAAACAATAGAGTCAATATCTATACCTTTAGCGGAAAGGTTCCAGCGAACTAGAATGCAGTCTAAACGAAAATGCCATAAGAAAACATTAACTTTTCACGGGACAAATTTGAACCAAACCGTTTCGACTTGAGATGAAGGAAGACGTCGTCGGTCAATACATTCCCTAGCATCTTTCACCATGTAAGACCCATCATCGCTAAGATTGCAGACCCAAGAATCAGGCCGATCGCGTAAAATAGGACATCCTATCTCTTCGAGTAAAACTTTAAGATATTGTTCAATCCGGCCGCCTACAATATCCCTAGTCCAATTAAAACGCCAATTATCATTATCGACTTAGTCCGCTATAGAACCATTTGGGTCAGAATCTAAGTGAAAAAGCCTGTTGAGACGAGAAGAGATAGTCGAATTACCGCACCAAAAATCGAGCCAAAAACGAATCGATCAACCATTACCTACGACCATTTTGATTGTGTCTATAGGTAACAAGTCATCAAATAAACACTTTGAACAACTAGCAACAATGTTGTTCCAAGAACTATTACTAGCGTACTTAGTCTTCTCAAAAACGTTACCATGAATGGATTTAATAATAGTCACCCACATATCATTTGGTTTCGTCAGGTACCGCCACCTCCATTTGAAAAGAAGAGCTAAGTTAAAAGCTTTTAAACTCCCGACATTAAGCCCACCTTTATCAAATGAAGCTAGAACTTTGTCCCACTTTAACCACGACATCTTTTTCACCGAGTTGCTTCCGCCCCAAAAGAATATAGCCCGGATCGATTCAAGTCTTTTAAGAACGGTCTCAGGACATTTGAACAAAGACATAAGGTATATCCCAAGACTTCCCATAACCGATTTAACCAAAGTCAATCTACCTCCCGATGAGATTAGACTCGCCTTCCAAGATGAGAGTTTAGACCGCAACTTGTCACATAAAGAATCCTAATTAGAAATATTTTTCATGCTCGAGCCTATCGGGATACCAAGGTAGGATGTAGGAAACGAACCTACAGCCCCCGTAACATTGGCGAGAGAAACTACTTCATGATCAGGCACACCAATACCAAAAACATGGGACTTCCTGACATTTAATTTCAGCCCAGAAACTCTATAAAAATCTCCAAAATAAGAAGAATATGATTCAATTCAAGAGCACTCCAATCAGAAAAAATAATAACATCATCAGCGTAGATAAAATGAGATAAATGAATGTTATCCATCCCAACTTTGAACCCACGGATAAAACCGATTTCCATTGTGCGATGAAAAGCGAGATTGAGGCCTTCCATGACAATGATGAACAAGAAAGGGCTAAGTGGATCCCCCTGTCTCAAACCCCTTTTTCAGCATAAATTCACGAGTCGGGCTGCCATTAATTAAGACCGAAGTCCTAGCTGAAAAAAGACATCCCTTAATCCAAGAACACCACTTCTCACTGAAACCGAGAGACGAAAGCATAAATAAGAGGTACTCCCAGTTAACCGAATCATAAGCTTTCTCAAAATCAACTTTAAACAGAAGCATCTTCTTATTTTTATATTTATACCAAGATAAAATTTCGCTCAACATAAGAGGGCCATCAAGAATCTGACGACCTGCAATAAAAGCCGATTGAACCGGACTAATAATCTTATCGATAACACGTTGAAGCCGATTAGTCAATATTTTTGTGACCACTTTATAAAAACAACCGACTAACAAAATAGGGCGAAAGTCATTAATAAGCATCAGATTAAGCACCTTTGGGATAAAGGAAAAAATGCCGAATTTGCTCCTCGGGGCATATTACAAGAAGAGAAGAAACTTCTAATATCCCTGTAAATAATCAAACTTGAATAAATCCCAAAAATGTTTTAAAAATTGAAACGAAATACCATCCGGGCCCGGTGCCTTAGAACTACCACAATTCCAAACCGCATTTTTAATCTCCTCATCATCAACATCTTTATCAATCTCATTCACATCAGCAACAGAAATCTGTGCATGAGGAGTAACATGACCGGAGCTCACATCAGACCCATGATCAATGAACTTAGCTTCAAAATGATCAAAGAACTTGGATTTAATCACATTCGGATCATTGAACCAAACCCCGTCTACAAGAACACCCTGAATTTGTTGGCAACATCATTTGTGTTTGAGCGAACAGTGAAAAAAATTGGAGTTTTCGTCTCCCTCGACGTCCCATTTAACAGAAGCTTTTTGGAGCATGTCGAGATCAAACATCTTAGAAATATCGTCTTTTTCGAAAGCCAAGGAATTTCTCAGATTAACTTCATTGCTGCTAGCATTACCCGAATCAATGATAGCATCTAACTCAATGATATTATCCTTTAACTCTTTCAAACGTTTAGCTTCCGTAGACCTGGAAGAGTGGATCCAACTTTTAAGATGTCCTTTCAATAATCTGAATTTAGCCACAATATCCATATTAGCCTCAATACTAATAATGTCCCAAGCCTTACGAACCGTTAACTCGAAATCAGGACGAGAAAACCAAGAATCAAATATCTTAAAGTAAGTCGGCCCAAAGTCTACTTTGTCTTGAAACAAAAGAATAGGAGAGTGATCTGAGTATCCCCGGGGCAAGACCAAACCTTTCAAATCATCGACAACATTAAACACGTTATTAGTAACAAAAAAACGATCAATTTTACTAAATTTGTTACCCGGTTTATTACACCACGTGAATTGAAGCCCACCTAAAGGCATATCATAAAAAGCATTATGATCTATAAAATCTTTAAAAGCTCTGGCATCATGAGTACAAAAAATAGAGCCACAACTTTCATCAATACTTCTAACCGAATTCCAATCGCCCATGAGAATATACTCACCCGGATGAGCATCAATAAAATTCGAAATTTTCGCCCAAAGAAGAACTTTATCCGCCAAAGCTTGAGGAGCGTAAACATTGACCATAAACACATCTAAATTCACCTGTAACCAAGTACCCTTGACAATAACAAAGTTATCATCACACCAAATATCGCTTCGAATAAAAACATTCGGATCCCAAAGCGAAATAATACCACCCGAATACCCACGAGCCAAACTTAAAGCAAAGTCAAAATTATGATTCCCCCAGAAAGTACGGAGACGAGACATATGCAACCGAGACATCTTCGATTCTTGAATGGCCAAGAATTGAACATTCAACGAAATACATAAATCCTTAACCCATTTTCTTTTATCAACCATCAAAGATCCGCAACTGTTAATAGACATAATCTTCATTAAAAACAAAAATAGCCGTTTTCACGTTTCGAAAAATTCTTAAAACCTTTCAAGTTGTAACCAATTAACTCACCAATGCCAAAAATATCATCATTATGCTCTAAACTCAAAGCAATCGATGCATCATGGTTAATATTAACAAAAGGAGTGTGGCAACTTACCGAAGAGCTGGAACAATGCTGATTCTAATTTGTAGCAGTTGGGTTTGGTTCGGCTGTACGATTTTGTTTCAAGTAAAATACAATCCCAAATGAAGGCGTACCAAGAAATTAATGAATAAGTGAACTCATTAATTCCTATGAGTTTTTTTTTTTTTTTTTTTTGGCAAAAAAACCAAAACCGTAACTTTTATATAACCACGAAGCTTCATCAAAAAAATGAAGCCTCGGAACAAGATTACAAACAAAGGCATCGAGGCCAACCAAACTACAAAACCTCAACAAAAACACAAACTAACTAAATAACAAAAGGAGACAAAAAACCAAACGAATCAACGAACGAAACAAATTAACCATCAAACTTGGATCTACGAACGACCACCCCTTTACCTTTCCTTGACCGCGCCTTTGTTTTCTCATTAACCTTTGGAAGCGTCTTCGACCCGATCAACTTTCCTTCCACCCGAACCAAACCTTCCAAATCCTTCACCGCCTCTTCAAAGAAACTAAACTTTCCACCCGACCCTCCTCCTTTGTCCAACCCACTATCCGTGAAAGGATCCATTCATATACATTATAAACAATTCACAATAGTTGATTACATCGCGAGGTATTTGACCTCTATATGATACATTTTTCAGACATTGTATTCATTTTTAAAAGATAAACTCTCTTTACATCGAAAATTAACAGGCATGCATACCATTTAATAATATCCAACTATAAATGACCTAATCTGTCATTTACTTAATAATAATCTCGACTGAACTCAATGACTTAAATGCAACGTCTTTTGAAATATGCCATGAATGACTCCAAGTAATATCTTTAAAATGAGCAAATGCACAGCTGAAGATTTCTTTAACACCTGAGAATAAACATGCTTTAAAGTGTCAACCAAAAGGTTGGTGAGTTCATTAGTTTATCATAATCATTCATTTTCATCATTTTAATAGACCACAATTACTTGATGTGCACTAATTCTCAAAATTAGTGATATTCCCTAATTCTAAGGTTACCAAGCAAAAAGGGGCATATTCGGCTTCGATCATTCACCCATATAATGTAGTTTCAATTACTTGTGTCTATTTCGTAAAACATTTATAAAAATTGCGCATGTATTCTCAGCCCAAAAATATAAAGGGTAAAAAGGCAAATGAAACTCACCTATTGTATTTCGTAGTAAAAATACATATAACATCATTGAACAAGTGCAAGGTTGGCCTCGGATTCACGAATCTAAATTAATTATATATATATTTAAATGTTGGTCAATATTTGTCTAACAATTAGGTCAGATCATAGTGTACCACAATCCTAATGCTCGAGACTAATATGCAAAAGTCAACCAAAGTCAATTTGACTCAAAATGATTTTCAAAATTTATACAAGATTAAAATATATTTTAAATATCGTCGTGCTATATTCTTAAAAGATTTTATTAGAGTAAATAATATAATTCATTTGTTAATAAATAAAATTTTATATTGAAATATACCTTTATATATCTTAAGTAAAAAATTTTTATAAAGTTCATTTAATATCATAAAATATTATGATAGGTTTTATTAAGGTAATTATATTATTTGTGTTACATATTTATTTGATATAATAACATTGATAATAATAATAATAATTAAAAGTTGTATGGTTTTGTAATAATAATCATTATTATCTTATTAACAAAAATATTAATTTTTATACTTACTAAAATGATATTATGATAAAACGATAATTCTAATTCATAATAATAATAAAATTTTTGATTAACAACGATATCCCTCTTAAAAATAATAATTTTTGTAAAAATGATATTTTTAATATTAATAATACTTTTAATAATAATATTGATAAAAAATAATGAAAAACGATAATTTTATCTATATCAATGTCTTACAATATTTTAATTTCATCATGATACTCTTACTCATTATTTCCTAATCGTTTCGTTTAATAGTTTTTAATCGTCTATTATATCGTGTGCATAATAATGATAATAATAGTAATCAAAATAATTAGGTATTACTAATATTAGTTTTAATTACAATAATACTAATAATGATAATTACTATGACATTGGTAACGATAATACTAATAATTATTTTAATGATAATATAATAATAATAATAACAATAACAATAACCATTTTTAAATAATGATATATATATTAATAATGATAATAATAATTATAATAATAATAATAATAATAATAACTTTAACGATAATAACGATAGTAATAATAATAAAAATAACAATTTTTAATGATAAATCCTTTTATTGATAAAGATAATAATAATAATAATAATAATAATAATAATAATAATAATAATAATAATAATAATGATAATAATAATAATAATAATAATAATAATAATAATAATAATAATAATAAGATAAAACTATAACGACGATAATAACGACGATAATAATAATCATTTTTTTAATAATAATACAAAAATTCAATTGACTATAACTTCTAATCCATTCATCGAAACCATTCGATATCTAAATGAAAAGTTCTTAATTTTTCGTTAGCTTTCCAACGACATGCATATCTTATACCTTATTTCAATCGCATAGGTAACTAATTCAAGATTCAACATAACCTATCTAAGGGCAATATCAAAAGTACAAGCATGCATAATCCTATATACTCGAGCACTAGTCAGGGATACACTAATAATAATAAAAAATTAAGTTATGAGTGCTCACGTATCAATATTGAGATTCAATATTACAGGAAAGGTACGTAGACACAACGGAGACGATAAATACCAATTTGACCTCATGAGCATACCCATGAACCATTCCCATAATCTCCATAGTTGTAACCCATAATTTCCTTAGCCCTATCCCACTCATAAAACCCATGTTGTAATAGCTCGCGCGCACTTCTTGTCGTAGTATTTTATGTATAATACATAATAATAATAATAATAATAATAATAATAATAATAATAATAATAATAATAATAAAAATAATAATAATAATAATAATAATAATAATAATAATAATAATAATAATAATAATACTCATAATATTTTTAGATTAATAATAATAATCTTTATTAATAATAATAAATAAAATAAATAAATACATACAGAGTAATATCTTAGATAGAGAGATATAGAGTGATATGTGTGTGTGCAAAATGAATTCGTTCGAACTATAAAGAGTTGGCCTGACTTCCATCACCATGCGATCGCATGGTTAGTGTGCCTTAGGGCCATGCAATCGAATGGCTCCTCTTGGCAGCCCCCAATCGACCAATAAAACCTGCCGACACTCGTTACATTACACATTAACACAAGATATGTAAATTTATATATTATTTAATATATATTATATTTAATCTTTAGAATTAATTAAATATTATATTATATTTACGTGCATAGTAAAAATGTAATTTTTGTTCAAATGACTCGTACGTTGTCACTCGAATCATGTATCACTTTTGGTTTTTCGAACGCACTTTCGCACGTTTAGAAAACTAGACTTTTACGTTACGCGACGTGTACCCTTAATAATAATTTGACTTATTCGTCAATAAATTACTTTATAAAAAAATGTAACTTATAAAATTGAACGTTGTGGTCATTTGCTTCTATAAATCAGTGACTCTGTGTTTATTAGAATATATTATTTTAAATCATGACGTTTTATAACTAAGTTAATATATATATATATATATATATATATATATATATATATATATTATTTAGAATTTGTAAATTTATATATAATATGTATGTTTGAAATATTTACCTAATGATTTAATATCTAGTCTTTCAAAACTAAATATATTTGAAAGTTCGTTTTTAAAATCGTTTAGAAAAATATTATAACTCGTAATGTTTTCCTTTGAAATTTTAAATAGATATAATTCATTTATGTACTAACTTTTAAATATTATTCGCATCACTAATCAAGAGTTACTATCGTGTACCAAACTAATTTTGAGAACATATATATTTAATGAACACGTTTTAAATACACGTTGCACATTATTTATATATAACAACCAATATTCCAACCTAGGTTTATTTAATCAAAGATATTTTTAAATAAACAAGTTCTATTATATCGAAACGCGTTTTCGTACACCTATAACAAATTCATTCTTATTAGCTTTAGTCTACCACTAACTTTTGTCTAATACTTGTTAATGACACTTTTGTTCTTACTTTTAAATCATTTACCATTTTCCGAATATGTTTAAAAGGAATAGATTTTCTCAAATCATAGTGGACCTCCCAACAAAGACTTGTAATCATAATTCAATGTATCTGGTAATTCAATCATTTGATCTTATCTTCTAATTCTATCGATAAACATTTTGAAACAGATACAATCATGTAAAGTATTAAATCTAATATTTTGTTTACGTTTTAAGTTATAATATATATATATACACATACATATATAATCATATTCGTTTAATGGCTCGTGAATCGTTGGAACTTGGTCTAGGTTTAAATGAATGTATGGACACATTTTAAAATTCTTGAGATTCAACTTAACAAACTTTTCTTATCGTGTCGGAAACATATAAAGATTAAAGTTTAAATTTGGTCGGAAATTCCCGAGTCATCACAATACCTACCCGTTAAAGAAATTTTGTCCCGAAATTTGATTGGGATGGTCATGGCTGACAATAAATATGTTTTCATGACACATATAAGCTGAAAATTTGGGTTTTATCATCATTGAGTAATATGGATAAAAACCTTTTGATTTTGTGAAGAGTACGAGTGAAGCTATCACCAAAAGAGTGAAATGAGTAGGTATAGATTCGTCATATCTTTTGACATATATAGGATTGATTTCCAAGTTCAAGAGATTTGGAGAAAATCTTCGTAATAGGATTTGATTCTTCGATAATCAAGGGAATTAGGATCTGTTTTAAATGCGATCATCTGTTTTGATTTCTTTGTCAGATATTTACTATAAATTCACCTCCTTTGTTTCCTTTTAACTCACACCTTCCATTATTTCTAACTCATACTTTAAAGCATTCATCAATATGCTCCATCCAGTTCTGCTTCTTGATATATTCCTAACCTTCATATCGGTCATTCTTCTTTTTTATCTAACACCAGAAGAATCTATTTACTTCTACTATACACTTGGTTTTATAGTGTTTTTAGTTCTCCTGTGTCTTTATATTGCTATTTGCATCGATATATACGGTTTATAATTTCTGGGTGGTTGTTGGATTTTATATCTTCTCTTATATTTCGATGTCTCTACTTCTGTCTCCCATAATCATTGTCATCTCCAGTTAATGCTCTCTTTTATTTGCTGCGATTTATACCCTAATTTCTATTTCAGAATTTTGTCCTTTCGTTTCTTCTTCTTGCGATTAAGCACCGCTTGTAATGGTCCAGAATTCGCAGATATAAATTTCGGAATGAACATTGTTAATGTTCTAAGAAGGAAATGGTAATGGAAAGATCTTGATTTGTCAAATTACCAGAATACCCTGGAAAAGACCGAATCATCAAGAAATATTTTCTTGACATTTTTAGAGGTTAAAGAGAATACAAGAGTCATGTGACATAGCACATGATGACGTTATGATCTGTGAATCATCACGTTCCATTTAGAAACTCAGCATGAATTACTGTAATATAATCACGTTGATCAAGTGTCATTATATTATACTAATTCATGCTTCAGTTCCCAACACTACTTCAAAAACATTCATAATTTAAACTTGAGGGTTTCAAAATTTAGAAACTAAAATAGTTTCTTTTATGATGTAACACAGATAGTGCGAAGAGATAAATGATTTCAGATAAGAATAATTATGGAAATATCTTCAGAAATATGGAGGATATTCATAATGAAAGATACGATGATATCTTAGAATTTCTAATATCAGAGGATGATGAAGAATATTTTTCGCAAGGGTTTAGAGTCTGGAGCAAGGTATTCGTTAATGGCTTTAGCAGATATTGAATCATTTAGATTCCTTGAAGGCAGGTTCAGTCTTTGTGATTTGTCCACAACCTCCTTCATACTTTGCTCAATCCGTTTTTCAGTTCCAAAACTTCTCTTTTTCTGCGCTTTGCCAGTATACTATTCATCATCATCAAACTTTTTACTGTTAAGGTCGTTTTATAGTTTTTGCTGCTTCATCAACATTTCGAGAACTATTCTGCAGTTCAGGATGTTTTTCAGAACTTCACATTCAAGTATGTAAGTCCAGGAGATAGACATTATATATAACTGTTGGCGTAGACATGCTGCGAGATATCAAAATACTGATTGCTAATTCCCGATGATTCGTATAACAATTCTCGTTACAAGATGCAAATGAGTAAATGATGAGGTTTTGATAAATAAAATGATTCTTCGGAATGCCCAAGATCAGTGAAGTTGTTGGTAAGTTTATTGCTAATGTGGTGGAATATGAAAGGTTCCCCGGTAACAATGGCGAAAGGGCAACATATATATTATGATAAGGCTACTCCGAATGAAAAATCGAAATTGTCTTGCTGGAGCTGTGATAGAATTTGCTACTTTGAAAAGGAATTGCAAAGAACTTTTTGCTAATAAATGTCAAAGGATCTGACACAGATATGTGTTGAATTATGACTTTGGTTTCGAGAGCTTTTTAAGTACATAACTGTGGGTAATATGTGGTTGAATCATCATCTCGATTGCTCATTATTTGAAGTGTCTTTAGAAATTTTTGAAGGGTTTGAACACAGATTGTAATCGTTAATATACATTTGATGTTCTAACACAGTTTTGAAGTCAAAATATAGCTTTGAAAGATGTAGGAATCTAAAAGTGATGGTACCGGTTATATCTCGAATTGAATTCTGAGGTTTCAAAATCAGAATATGTAATTAGGTGAGTATGGTTGTTTTGATTGTTATGAGAGAATGTATATTATTGTGAAAGTAGGAAGTATAGTTGATAAATTGCTTAATCAGATTCGAAGAATGTAACATATTAATTGTGAATATATATATCTCTTGGGTATTACCTACCCGTTAAAAAAAAATTTCACAATTAATTTTTTGTACACAAGAATTTTATTACAGTCTTTATGAAAATATATATGTATATATTCTCCTCAGATGTAACATAGATTTTAATGAGTTAATACTAAATTAAACTCATTCGATTTACAGTTGGAACTAGAATTAAATAATACCTTGAAGGCTTTAGAGATTACATAAGTATTTCTTCAGTAATGATGAAATTATGAATCAATACTTCGTTATTTGTTGAGGCGTGATGTTGTTTTTCGTTAAATTCTTGTGAACTTCGCAAAGTACGAATGATGTTATTTGAAAATTTTTGATGATGAAAGTGTAAAATCAAATATATACTTGATTTATTATGAATTGGAATTTGTTAAATTGAGACAGAGATTGTAGTTAACGATGGTTAAGTTGCGGGCGAAGGACGTACATTATTGCATATTTGTAATATGAATTAACCGAGTAGTTAAGATTCACACACAATAGCTTAGCACGGAAAGATTTATTTTTATTTCAAAACATATATATATAAAATATACATATAATTTTTTCAGAGGGAATGATTTAATTCTTTATAACTCGTTTATACAATATACACGTTATTGATTCGTAATGATGTCCACAGTGATTTTTGAACTGACGGAGTTTGTGATGTTATAGGTGTTGTTGATTCTGATGTTGACTGTACTGACGATGCTGGTGACGCTGACGGTACTGTTGATGCGGTTGGTAAAACAAGTTTAGCTTGTTAATCACACACCATTTTTGTCAGGGTTTCTGCTCTTCCTTCTATCATTTTGGTTCGCATAACTTATTTATGGATAGGGCTAGATTAGATAATCTCTAAGACTTTAGAGATTACATAATCGCCGTGGAATGTTTCTCCAATGAAGTTATGAATTAATATTTCGTCAGTTATTGTTGTTGGTACTCCTTGGTATCTATGGTGCGTATGACGTTGATGCTCGTGGGACAGATTGTGAAGTTGAGGTTTACAACTCGGTTGTGGTTGAAGGTGGCAATGGTACTGTTGGCGTTGATGATGGTGGTACTGGTTATGCTGCTGGTGTTTGTAATCTCTGCACCATATTCTCCAAAGCCACTACCCGAGCGCGAAGCTCGTTGACTTCTTCTATTACACCGAGTGATTGTCAGTTCGGACGAGCGGATAAATTTTATCTAGAATTTGATGTAGTATATAATCGTGACGAGATACCCTGGAAATGAGAGAGAAAATGGTGTCTCGAACAGTTTCGCCGGTAAGTGCTTCAGGTTCTTCGCCAAGAGGGCAATGTGGTGGATGGAAAGATCGCCTTCTTCTTGTTTCCAATGATTGAGGAGGCTACGAACCCATCCCCAATTCATCCAGAATAGGTGATGACTGATTGGTTGATCCATTCCGGTCACACTGCTTTCGGAACTTGAGTGGGATTCCATTTCGGAATCCGAGGAACTTGAATTAATGATGAATTCCATTTCGTACGATTGAATAAGGATTTTTCGATATGAAATGATTTTCGGTTATCGGATGGTATTCTAATTACATAGAATATCCATAGATATAGAACAAAAGATTTCGTAGATTACGGAAGAATTTGCGGGATATGTCAGGCAAAGTTTAAAGTAACAGATACGATAAGATATGATTTAGCAGATACGCTAAGATATGAATTTTGTCTATACACTACTCATGTAATTAATGTAGCAAGACGTGTCTAGACTAATAATAATAAGCAGGTAATTTCCTAAGGATGATAAGCAGATGATTTCCGACTAGAAATGATAAGCAAAACTTTTGACATGCAGACAAGGTCGAAGTCCAGACTCACTAATGCATCCTAACGACTTATCAGTTAGACACACTAATGCAGATCTGGTTCACTAAGACCACCGCTCTGATACCAACTGAAAGGACCCGTTCATATACATTATAAATGATTCACAATAGTTGATTACATCGCGAGGTATTTGACCTCTATATGATACATTTTTCAGACATTGTATTCGTTTTTAAAAGATAAACTCTCTTTACATCGAAAATTATCAGGCATGCATCCATTTCATAATGTCCAACTATAAATGACCTAATCTGTCATTTACTTAATAATAATCTCTACTGAACTCAATGAATTGAATGCAACATCTTTTGAAATATGCCATGAATGACTCCAAGTAATATCTTTAAAATGAGCAAATGCACAGCTGAAGATTTCTTTAACACCTGAGAATAAACATGCTTTAAAGTGTCAACCAAAAGGTTGGTGAGTTCATTAGTTTATCATAATCATTCATTTTCATCATTTTAATAAACCACAAGAATTTCATTTCCAGTTCTCATAATATACGTCCCATGCATAGAGACAAAAATCATTCATATGGTGAACACCTGGTAACCGAAATTAACAAGATGCATATAAGAATATCCCCTATCATTCCGGGAAATCCTTCGGACATGATAAAAACGAATTCGAAGTACTAAAGCATCTGGTACTTTGGATGGGGTTCGTTAGGCCCAATAGATCTATCTTTAGGATTCGCGTCAATTAGGCGTGCACTAAATCTCAAAATTAGTGATGTTCCCTAATTCTTAGGTTACCAAGCAAAAAGGGGCATATTCGGCTTCGATCATTCACCCATATAATGTAGTTTCAATTACTTGTGTCTATTTCGTAAAACATTTATAAAAATTGCGCATGTATCCTCAACCCAAAAATATAAAGGGTAAAAAGACAAATGAAACTCACCTATTGTATTTCGTAGTAAAAATACATATAACGTCATTGAACAAGTGCAAGGTTGGCCTCGAAATCACGAACCTAAATTAATTATATATATATATATTTAAATGTTGGTCAATATTTGTCTAACAATTAGGTCAGATCATAGTGTACCACAATCCTAATGTTCGAGACTAATATGCAAAAGTCAACCAAAGTCAATTTGACTCAAAATGATTTCCAAAATTTATACATGATTAAAATATATTTTAAATATCGTCATGCTATATTTTTAAATATTTTTAAAAGATTTTAGTAGAGTAAATAATATAATTCATTTGTTAATAAATAAAAGTTTATATAGAAATATACCTTTATATATCTTAAGTAAAAAAATTTTTATAAAGTTTATTTAATATCATAAAATGTTATGATAGGTTTTATTAAGGTAATTATATTATTTGTGTTACATATTTATTTGATATAATAACATTGATAATAATAATAAGTAAAAGTTGTATTGTTTTGTAATAATAATCATTATTATCTTATTAACAAAAATATTAATTTTTATATTTACTAAAATGATATTATGATAAAACGATAATTCTAATTCATAATAATAATAAAAATTTTGATTAACAATGATATCCCTCTTAAAAATAATAATTTTTGTAAAAATGATATTTTATCTATAATAATAGTGATAAAAATAATGAAAAACAATAATTTTATCTATATCAATGTCTTACAATATTTTAATTTCATCATGATACTCTTACTCATTATTTCCTAATCGTTTCGTTTAATAGTTTTTAATCGTCTTTTATATCGTGTGCATAATAATGATAATAATAGTAATCAAAATAATTAGGTGTTACTAATATTAGTTTTAATTACAATAATACTAATAATAATAATTACTATGACATTGTTAACGATAATACTAATAATTATTTTAATGATAATATATTAATAATAATAACAATAACAATAACCATTTTTAAATAATGATATATATATTAATAATAATAATAATAATAATAATAATAATAATAATAATAATAATAATAATAATAATAATAATAATTATAACTTTAACGATAATAACCATAGTAATAATAATAAAAATAACAATTTTTAATGATAAATCCTTTTATTGATAAAGATAATAATAATAATAATAATAATAATAATAATAATAATAATAATAATAATAATAATAATAATAATAATAATAATAATAATAATAATAATAATAATAATAATAATAAGATAAAACTATAACGACGATAATAATAATCATTTTTTTAATAATAATACAAAAAATCAATTGACTATAACTTCTAATCCGTTCATCGAAACCATTCGATATCTAAATGAAAAGTTTTTAATTTTTCGTTAGCTTTCCAACGACATGCATATCTTATACCTTATTTCAATCGCATATGTAACTAATTCAAGATTCAACATAACCTATCTAAGGGCAATATCAAAAGTACAAGCATGCATAATCCTATATACTCGAGTACTAGTCAGGGATACACTAATAATATAAAAAAATTAAGTTATGAGTGCTCACGTATCAATATTGAGATTCAATATTGCAGGAAAGGTACGTAGACACAACGGAGATGATAAATTCCAATTTGACCTCACGAGCATACCCATGAACCATTCTCATAACCTCCATAGTTGTAACCCATAATTTCCTTAGCCCTATCCCACTCATAAAACCCATGTTGTAATAGCTCGCGTGTACCTCTTGTCGTAGTATTTTATGTATAATACATAATAATAATAATACTACTACTCATAATTTTTTTGGATTAATAATAATAATCTTTATTAATAATAATAAATAAAATAAATAAATACATACGGATTAATATCTTAGATAGAGAGATATAGAGTAATATGTGTGTGTGCAAAATGAATTCGTTCAAACTATAAAGAGTTAGCCTGACTTCCATCACCATGCGATCGCATGGTTAGTGTGCCTTAGGGACATGCGATCGCATGGCTCCTCTTAGCAGCCCCCATTCGACCAATAAAACCTGCCGACACTCGTTACATTACACATTAACGCAAGATATGTAAATTTATATATTATTTAATATATTTTATATTTAATCTTTAGAATTAATTAAATATTATATTATATTTACGTACGTAGTAAAAATGTAATTTTTGTTCAAATGACTCGTACGTTGTCACTCGACTCATATACCACTTTCGGTTTTTCGAACGCACTTTCGCACGTTTAGAAAACTATACTTTTACGTTACGCGACGTGTACCCTTAATAATAATTTGACTTATTCGTCAATAAATTACTTTATAAAAAAATGTAACTTATAAAATTGAGCGTTGTGGTCATTTGCTTCTATAAATCAGTGACTCGTTGTTTATCGAAATATATTATTTTAAATCATGACGTTTTATGACTAAGTTAAAAAATATATATATATATATATATATATATATATATATATATATATATATATATATATATATATATATATATATATATATATATATTATTTAGAATTTGTAAATTTATATATAATATGTATGTTTGAAATATTTACCTAATGATTTAATATCTAGTCTTTCAATACTAAATATATTTCAAAGTTCGTTTTTAAAATCGTTTAGAAAAATATTATAACTCGTAATGTTTTCATTTGAACGTTTAAATAGATACAATTCATTTATGTACTAACTTTTAAATATTATTCGCATCACTAATCAAGAGTTACTATCGTGTACCAAACTAATTTTGAGAACATATATATTTAATGAACACGTTTTAAATACACGTTGCACGTTATTTATATATAACAACCAATATTCCAACCTAGGTTTATTTAATCAAAGATATTTTTAAATAAACAAGTTCTATTATATCGAAACGCGTTTTCGTACACCTATAACAAATTCATTCTTATTAGCTTTAGTCTACCACTAACTTTTGTCTAATCCTTGTTAATGACACTTTTGTTCTTACTTTTAAATCATTTTACCATTTTTCGAATATGTTTAAAAGGAATAGATTTTCTCAAATCATAGTGGACCTCCCAAAAAAGACTTGTAATCATAATTCAATGTATCTGGCAATTCAATCATTTGATCTTATCTTCTAATTCCATCGATAAACATTTTGAAACAGATACAATCATGTAAAGTATTAAATCTAATATTTTATTTACGTTTTAAGTTATAATATATATATACACATACATATATAATCATATTCGTTTAATGGCTCGTGAATCGTTAGAACTTGGTCGAGGTTTAAATGAATGTATGGACACAGTTTAAAATTCTTGAGATTCAACTTAACAAACTTTGCTTATCGTGTCGGAAACATATAAAGATTAAAGTTTAAATTTGGTCGGAAATTTTCGGGTCGTCAGAATCCGCCTCATGTCTCAGCCCAAGCCCATCTCCAGGCCCATTCACATTCCCAGAAACAGTACCCAACCCGGACCCACATCCAAGCCCGTCATCATGAACGTTAGCCTTCCCAAACCCGCCACAATCCATACCAAACAGACTCTCCACTCGACCCGTTGTCACCTCGTCCCTTGTGTTACTCGACTGTCCAATTTCAAAACCTACACTAACCGGAATGAAACCCGTCTCCCTAACATCATTCCCCTTAAAACCACTCCCTAAGATCCCACCACTCTCAAAAGAACCTGGGCCCGAATTACGAACCCGCTTACGTTTTCGAAAACCATGAGATTCTAAAGCCACTTGAACCTGATCTAAAGAGTACGTAACCGACGAAGGTGTGTCTAAACCGCCTCCAGAATTCACATCGTTAGAACCGTTTACACCAACCTTGGAACCATTAATGACCGGAGATAAAAACCAATCCCATCATCTCCACCCCATCCAATCCTTCCTCCCTACCTGCGCCCACAACCTCACCACCGAACTCATTAACACCCAGATGACCAGTTTCGCCCCCACTACTCCCTCCTGTCCTCACACTCTTCACAACCAAATCATTAACATCTCGCACAAAACCATTCGACACATTAGCAGCCTGAATTCTATCAACAACTGAAATCTCAGAGACTTCATTAACCCAAATGTGTCCATCTATCACAGTATCAGCAATCAAAGACATAGGCACAAGCTCGTGAATATGCTTAAACTGACAGGTTTCAACAAAAACAAAAACAGAGCCAAAACCTAACGACTTCGGCGAAGCATTCGCCACTCTCACCACCGTCCCAACCCTATTAGCTATATCTCTGACATTGTCTAATGACGAAAATTTCGCTGGAAAACCCCTTAACTCGACCCAGACATACCTGAAAAAGGCCTCAGCCTTTGGAGAAAACGGAATCACCAAATCAAAGCTAGACTCATGACCCTTAGCAAGCACATTTGAATATGAGACCAAATCACCACATTCTACCACCTCTGCATACGGCCCGATTCTTTCGAAATTTGAAATCGTAGCTTCACAATTAAGCAAGAAGGTTTTCAAATTGTCTTCCCTCAAAGAAGACGAATCGACACATAGCACGCTCCTTTCCAAACCATCGGCAACAAGCCGATTCGGAGCAAGTGAAACAGGAGACCGAGAAGACAGACCACGACTAGAAGGACCAATACCTCGTCTGCAAGGCCTACCGACATAGATAGGAGACCCAAAAACCGACGAACCATTCATCACATCAATCGCCATTGTTGCGTGATCCGGTTGTACGAAGGAGACGAAAGCAAACCGCCTAAAAGACCAAGATTTAATTTCCTTAATCGGCCCGATTTTGGAAAATTCATCTTTAAGAAGATTGTAAGAAACCCTATTAAGTCTCCCAACGAAGATAGAGTCCCCCAAATTGAGAGAGTCAACAGCAGCCATAGTAAGAAACGAAAAGAGACGAAGAAATAAGGAAGAATCGAAGAAGATCGCCCGGAAAATGTCCGGAAAAAGCACCGGGAAGAGAATGAACCGTAGGGCTCAATTCTCAAGTTAATAGATAATTAAAGTTGGGGTTGATAAAAGATCAAAAAGATAGAGAATAAGAGATTCAACAGCGTAAAAAAAGATATGTAAAGGTGTTAGCAAACTTAGATTGAAAAAAGCTACTGGTTAGAAGGATTTAAAAGAATTTTCGAATGCAAAGATTAAAAAAGAAAAAAAAAATAGAAAGAAAAAGCAGAAAAGGAAGGTGGATACCAAGGATGAGTGAAGAAATCCATCAAAAGTTGCTGGAAATTTTAAGATCGGAACACGCCGGAGAAGAAAAGTGGAAAACAGATCTGCACGGAGACCGAGGAGAGGAGCATTTTTCCTATGAGTTTTTTCTTCTTGTAGAGGGAGGGAGGTCTCATTAATGAAGACGTGCCAAGGATGTAGGGACTTGGTGGAAAGATTATAGATCAGCATCTTCTATATGGTCATTGCCAAAAAAGAAAAAAGAAAAAAAAAACCTCACTGGGTAACCAAGAAGCCACCTACACATATGCAGTTATTTTCAGTTGAGTTCCACAGTATAGGATCGTCCATAAACATATATAACATATAAGCTCTAGAATTATACGGTACTTTAAAACCAATTAGTGATAGATGAAGGTTTATCTAAGCTTATATGCATATATTTCTTTCTATAAGCTTCAGATGTGAGACATTGTGCATTTCCTTAACCAATTATATTCGACAGTAAGCAGCGTGTAATATTCACAAAATACACACACACAAAAGGGAAATACTCTAGTTGTGCGTGATTAAATGTAGTCAAAGAAACATTCAAAGTTGTTTTTAGGTAGTAATTAAGTAACTACTATAGCACAAACATGTCCAAAACGCACGTCAATACACCACCTAAACCTTGCATGTTCAAGGTAGAGACTTACCCATTTGGAGCTAGTACAGTGACAATTGACAAATGTGTTTTGCATAAAATGACTGAGATCGATGACGTTAGATGGCTGATTAGTAACATGAATCTGAATATCAAATGATTCAGCGTTACTTGTCCAAAAGCGTTCCTACACTTAGAAACATCATTTGTCGTTTCACCATCACAAAAGACCGATGAAAACAGCTTCTACAGTGATAAACTATGCTCCCACAGGACCCGTTTCAATCTCAGCTATCATCTAAAGTAACTGATGTAGAAAAAGTAAGTAAAAAAAGAACTAACTAAAATTTGATATAGTAGGTCTGGATGATAATTACCCTTTGACCTTTAGTGTATCCTGTTCAAGGTCAACAAAATGCAGTTGTAGTTCTTTGTTTATTGTTAATTTTATTAAGATCAAGATCAGAAAGCCCACTGCATGTATCAAATACATCATATACCATGACCTGCAAATTTAGAAATATAAAAGACTCTTGAATACCTCAATTACACAAAATTTCAAACAAATTCTAGCTGCATATAAATTTTCGTAATACTTATACTTCTTGGCTAAGTTTGAGAAATACACATAGTTGTTCTCTTAGTTCACGCAACTTTCCACCATAATCTATCATTATTTCTGGTCTCATTTCCGTGCACAATGTCATAATATCTGCAACATATGCATCAAATACCATTTTTTTCAAATTGAACTAATTATTTTCGCAGAAATGCAACTTAATTGCAGTGCTCAATGAAACAGGTGCATGTGAAATAATTATCATTTCAACATCTTCTAAAAATTACTTATTTCACCTAAACCCAAGTTTTGACTTAAAAAAAAAAGGAATAATATGAAATCAAAAATCTAGTGCCCTTGTATTAAGGCCCTCAAAACTAATTCCATTGTGGGCACAAATGTGCGTATGTCCAGCCAACGAGTATATACAAACATGATTGTAAAGGTCAGCTGTGACTAGTCGGGATTTTAAGGTAGTCCGACCCGAGTAGGCCAGGTCGTATTAGTTGGGATTTTAATGAATGCAACTTTCGATTAGATAACGATTGTATCATAATTCTAACTGTTATTTCTATTAACTAGTAAGAAAGTAATATACGTACTATATTGTTATTCTTACATGTTACCATGATAGACATTTGACACATTGGGGGTTTTAAGTATATAACCCTAAATATCAGAATCAATATGACTTAATCAGATATCAGATATATAATTATAATTATAATTATATTATATAAATGATGAAATTGGATCTAGAAAATAACGATGTCCTGTTTTAAGGCGAAGCTTAGAAGGTATGAGACGCAAGTATGTTCGAGAAAGTGAAGAATCAACTACCCTCAGGCCTCAACACATAACAAACTTGAGTTTCAAATAATGTGCTTTTTTTTTTTTTTTTTTTTTTTTTTTTGAAGTTGAAGATAAATGTTTTTTTTTAAGTCACTGATGGGGTTGAATGTGATGTCGACATCCACCCACCCGATTATTTTCTTGGTACGAATCATTACAGTCATACCGCCCAACCCAACGACAAATCCATACGGACATCGCATGTGGTAAAACCACCGTGGATGAAGCCCGAACGCAAGAAGTCCGCAACGACCCATGAAAATGGGCGGGTAACAATAAGAGAAATTTTAGTGAGAGTCGAACCCTGACCTCCCACATCAGGAACCATGTCCAAACTCGAATAGTAGCTATGGCTATGAGTATTGGGTGTGGTCTGACGCGAACACGTCAATTATCAAAGGCAGACGGGAATTGAAATTGAAACTATCAATTATCAGTTGCACGAAATCATCTCTGTAATCGACTTGCTGCTAGTGCTCACTAGTATGATTTCTGTAAATACAAGCATCAGTTTATTGTTTGTAGCTAGTTATTAACAAACTAACATACTAACTTTTTAACTTCAATACACAACATAAGAGTTACACACCCAATGTATAGGGAATGGGAATAATATAAGCAACATTGCATTGTTTTGCACACATAAAAATACATATTTGGCCCTCATATTCTTGATAAAGATACATCTTCACTCTTCAACTACTAACATTATACATTTTGTTTCTATAACTCATCTCTTAATTATTTCTAACCAAACATTCATTGTAAGTAAACATTTCGGCTGATCCATAAGGTACGTTACAAGCACACGTATATTAGCGCAATGAGCAAAACACATTTATCTAACAATACGAGGACCAAACAATACTTTTTTCCTATTAGAATAAGAATAATATTGATAATGATATTGATAATGTAGAGGCGTAGCTTAGAGCTAAGTACATCTAACCAAGATCAGGGACGGTGAAGTGCTCATCGTCATCCTCATAATGTGGTATTTCGTATCTTGGTTTCTTGATTTGCGGTGCGTAGAACTTAGTTTGTTTGTATGAGGCGTTGTTAATTGACGCTGGAAGTTGAGGAACTTCGGCAGCTTCATCACCAAACACACCATAGTCGCTCAACCACTCGAGTTCTCCAAATTCGAGTTGTTCTTTCTGCACACCAAACACATACATTTTTAATAACTTTAACATTGTTATGTGACTTTATATTAGAAAATTGCAAGAGAGGCTATTGTACCTATTGGTTAGTTTTGGAGCATTATAGTTTCTTTTGATACATAAAACATCTTAATCCGTAACATAGTTATAAAAAACAGGGCATAAAAGAGCGTTGTAGCAACTGAAAGTTGAAAGAGTTTTGTAAAGACTCGATGTAGCCACGTAGGTGACAAAAAGTTGAACTTTCATAAGAACTTTTAAAACCACAACATAGTTATATATTAGATAAGTGGTATTTTGGATAGTATTGTCACCTTATCAGAGGATTCAAAATCTGGAAACTGTAGGAGGTCATCAACAGCCCACGAGGGTGAATTGTATCCAGAAATTTGGTGCGTCGGTGGTTTCATTGGAACGACTTGTGGGGCGACAACGTTCTTAGTGGATGGTGGTGGTGGCTCTTGGTTGGTCTTCTCAGGCTCTTGTGGAGTACTTGAGCTAAGAGCCACTCGGATCCCGGTGGCTAAGAAACGCTGGTGGTTGGCTGCAAGGCTACCAGCCGAATGAATTGGTTCGTCACAGTCACGACAGAACAAGGCTCGATCCTCTACACAGAAAATGAATGCTGTTTTCTCCTGCAATCAAGAGTTATTGATTGGTTAATATACTAAAACCTTGTTGCTTCAATTGAACTGAAAGGATGGTAAATACTACTAGCTTTTATTCAATTTTAACTTGTTTAATTACTTTGGAAACTATAATATAACCAATAATATAAAATATGGTACTCTATCCGTCCCAACAAAAATGTTCACATAGGTCGCAAAATAAGTATCTCTTGTAAAATAAGTATGGTACTCTATACTGTTTAATTACCTTAGTATTCACATAGGTCGCAAAATAAGTATCTCTTGTAAAAAAACTATTATCATTAGACTAACAAATTTACCTCCATTTATTACTTTCAAGATAAATTCCGTCAAACTTGTTTGAATATAAGGGCAAAACTGACGTTTATTACATTTATCTTATATACAACAAGAATTCATAAAGTACACTTCTATAGTTAATATTAAAATACTAAAATAATGATGTTATTATTAGGATAATTTTTTTGTTAAGAAAAAACCAAAAAAAAAAAGAAAAAATCTAAGCTCTTAAGGTGATGTCATTAATCTAAATAATTAATTAATGACTAATTAAATTAAATCTACTTATTTATTTATTTCATGTTTTTGGGGCAAAAAATTCACTCTCATTAATTATTAATTATTATTATATTATTATTCAAATTTAAATATGAGTTCTCTTTACGAAATTAATTACGTTATATATGTATGCGAAATACACGTCTCAATAAAAGGTTCTAATGTAGACCTTTATGAAAAGGAAAATAGTAATTGTTATGAAAATTTGAAATGATAGTGAGAGAATAAATGTAGTTCATATATTCCGATCAAGTTAAGTACATTAATGTGTTTGTAAAAACAACGAGAAGTTTCTTAGTCGAAATCTGTCGGGTCATTAAACTAAAGAACTTTAGCGTTTAAATTTACTTAATACCTAAAATATATCATCAAGCTGTTTCATTTAAATAAACCCGTGGTTCCACGGGTAATTTCACTAGTATTTCTTATTTCGGATTCCTATTTCGGGACAGATGAAGTATAATTATCATATATCAATCTGATTTACAAATGAGTTTCATATTTCATATACTGTATTATATACGGAGTACGTAGTATGATTTATATTATATTATGATATGATATTATTATTATTATTATTATTATTATTATCAAGATAATAATAAAAGCATAAATGATCAGTTACTCTGAAGCAAACCAAACAAACAAATATAATATATATGTATTCAAATATTAATTAAATAAATCAATAAAATAAATTTAAAAAATAATAATAAAAAAAAAATGGAGAAATTACTTGGCAAATATCACAAGGTGGAAGCTTATTAGACAAAGTTTGTAGCAACAGTCTTTGATGCTTGCTAGCAAGCTTATTAGCTGCATGCACTTCAACATCACATCTTGCACACAAAGCAGCTTCATCAGCACAACAAATCAAAGTCGCAGGTGCTTTCTCACACACATCACACTGTATCTTCATTTTTCAACACCAATTAATTATCCAATATCAAACCACAAATAATTGTTAAAAAAAAAAAAAAACCAAAGAAAATAAGGAAACAGAGGTGAGAAGATAAGAACATAGATATTTTTGCAGATCGAAATGCAAGATAGAAATGAAGACAACGGAGCAGTGAAATGGGTCCAGTTGTGTGAGTTTGTGTGGGTAGGAATAAGTTAGAATTGCAGTGGTTGTTGATTATTTTGGTTGTATTTAAATTTATATATGTAAATAATATATGTGTGGATGTAAGGTTGTATTCATTTCTGTACATGTATTTTGCAAGTTGTAATAATGTGGTAGTGGGAGGAAAGTGACTTTGTACAGTCTTAACGGTGTCATTGATGTGCAACTAGCATCCAACTAAAGAAAAAACCTTTATTGAATTGATTATAGTTACTATTAATTGTTAAGGGAGGGTTTTGCACTCATATACGGAGTATGTATTTCCACTAGAATATACAAATCATATTATAAACAGGTAATAGATAAAGTAAACTTTTCCAGTCTAGCATAGTATTTATACTCAACTATATGCAAAATCGAGTTATCTAGTGATCGTTATTAACCATTTTCTCTGGTCACATCAAGATATAGTGCTAATGAGGTTTGATTCTAGACCCTGTTGTAAGAATATGAAGACCGTTAACCACGTAGACTTGCCTGAGTGGCCACCGAGTTGCTCAATGAAGCACATCATCCTGTTCAATTCATGGCTATGTCAAATTGTTCAAAAATGGAGCGTGACTAGAGGGTGCACATTATGCGCAATTCACCCGGTACCAGGTCTCGCACTCGGGGGGCTTGATTACCCGAGGTTTTATCTTCTATGGGGAGCCAATATGCTCGTTCATAGGCGGGTTTCCTCGCTTTCCCAAAAAAGAATATGAAGACCCAACTACTACTATCTTGGGATAATTTAGAATATGGGTATACTTATTACCGAAACCAAGTTGCAAGTTTGAGGTCGGCCTTCGGCCGAGTAGTAGGAAGGAGTTTGTAAGATATTGATTATGATTCTCAGAATGTATAAATACTTCCTTTAGTGGGCCGTTGAGTTAGTTTAGAGCTTAGAAACACGTAGTGGTAGTGATCTGCCTTCCTATATGGGAGGTAAGAGGTTCGACTCTCACTCGATATAAAATTTCCATTATTGTTACCCGCTTATTTTATTGAGCTCGGAAATTACGGACGTCTTGCGTTCGGGCATCACTCGAAGGGGTTTTACAACACTCGATGCCCGTATATATTCGTCTTGGGGTTTTCCTCCTGAAGGGCGGTAGGGATGTAATGATTCGTACCAAAGAAATGATCAGGTGGGTGCCGACATCGAGTTCGACAACGTCAGTGACTCCTAACCGAGTAACCGCTGTTAAAAAAAAAAAAAAAAAAAACTTAGCTAACATTACTTCTGTTTTTAGGGCATAACGCGTGAAACAGTCAACAAAGAGTTATGGAGTTTTTTTTCCCCTCCTGCAATGAAGTGTTAAATATTGACCATGTAACACGAACTGTGCTCAATGTGTCCTATGATGATGGAATGTTTCACTTTTAGCATTTTTGCATATTATACGGCAACAATATTTTAGGTCTAATACATTGGCTTGTGGGCTTATGAGCTTATGGGCTTAATTACATTAATATATAGCACACCACTTTATTCATATATATTTGGGAAATTCGCCCGAATACACTTTTTTAAAGTTTTATTTCAAAATACACTTTTTGTAAAAAAAAATTGTCTTTTTACACCATTGGGTAGACCAAAGTGTTGGTCGACCACCATATACCTTGGTCGACTACCTCACCAAGATTCATTGAGTTTCCGAGTCGAATGCTGTGTAAACATGGTCGACCTCTCATTTTTTCATGGTCGACTACTCCAACAAAAAACAATGCCGGCGACCCAATATATGGTCGACTACCAATTAAAAGAAAAGGTTAAGGTTGCTTGAATACTGCCAACAAGTAATATATGCTTGAATACTGCCCAATAATAATATTAATAAACTAAATTCTTGAATCTTGCGAAAAGAAAGAAAAGGTTGTTTTCCTTTTAACCTTGTTGATATATTACTGCAATATTCCGTATTGGTTTTGTTTTTCTCAGTCAATAAAAAACGACAGCCGGAACATCCACGTTCTTTATTATTATTTTTTCTTTTGGTATCCGTACTTGAAGCCACCAAGGTCAGCATTAATTGGTAATCGACCACGTTTTAAACGTATCTTCTTAATTCCAACAACAACAACAACAAAACCCAATACCACATAAGTGGTGTATGGGGGAGGTGAGATGTAGACAATCATTCCCCTATCCGAGAATAAAGACAAGTCATTTCTCCACCCAGAGTGAAAACACTCTCAAACGTATCTTCTTAATTGAACTTTTAATTGGTAGTCGACCATGTATTGGGTCGCCCGCGTTGTTTCTTGTTGGGGTAGTCGACCATGAAAAAATGAGAGGTAGTCGACCATGTTTACACGGTAGTAGACCGGGAACTCAATGAAGCTTGGTCGACCACCTTGAAAAATGAGGTGGTCGACCAAGGTATATGGTGGTCGACCAACACTTTGGTCTACCCAATGGTGTAAAAAGACAATTTTTTTTAAAAAAAAAAGTGTATTTTGGAGGAAAACTAAAAAAAAAAAAAGTGTATTTTGGGCAATTATCCTATATATTTTGTCTCATAAACTTACAGTTATGCCTTTAGGGGGTTGAATTTATATTATTAGATATGTATAATTAAGGATAAAATAGATAATTAAGTGTACATAGATCAAAAAGTGATGTGTGAGAATCATTTCTCATTCAAAATACCCTTTCTTAAAAATACCAATATGCCTCTTCAGTGTTTTTTTTAAGGAGAAAAAAATACCCTTAATTCGCAAAATGAAAATCGCAAACCAATTTGTGATTTTCATATTTCAAGAGAAATCTATTTTAGAAAGAAGCATATTATTCAACAGATCAAGGGGAATCTCTTTTCCTTTGACGTAAGCGGCCTAAATAATGTCAATTGTGAATACTTGAAGAATTATTGTGGCACTAATACTTCTCATATTCATTACATGTTTCTTCACAACCACAGTGAGCCACATTAGTGACACCTAAACATTTTCTTTATATCACTAACTCATCACTTTACACTAGTATTCATGACATTCTCATTTATTATAAAATTGAACCACATAAATTAATTAATTAATTAATTAATTAATTAATTAATTAATACAATATATACCATTCATAATGCATAATGTACAACAAATAAAAGTTATATACTCGTTGATCAAACATGCTATTCAACGACATATTGAACCAAGGTCCTTCAAGGAAGCTCTAATGACATGTTGCTAGTATTGGCGTCGTTGCAATGGAGCTCCAAAGAAGCTCAACCAGACAACCACGGAGCCTGATACTAGTAGTCTAATAAGAGTACAAAATTACAGTAGTTAGCATTTTACTTTATGCTTTACTCTTCCTTTCATTAGTTGTTTCTGATTACCTGTTCGGTTTGTACAAGGCAATGTTCAATAATTGCCAAAAAAAATTTGTTTTAATTAAGTAAAGCATAGCATCTTATATTATCTTTTGGGGAGATTGAAAACTTGGTGTGTCTCGTGATCCTTCGTTTATTTTATTTTTATGTTTGTTGTTTTCTTTTTAGTTCGCTTGGTTTGGATCATGCACTATTGTGTTAGATCGGTTTAAAATTGTTTGTTTGAAGTTTTTTTTGTCGGGTTGTTAGCGGAGGCTCATTTATAGATAGTTTTTGTTTTAGATGCTTTCTAGGCGCGAGCTTCTGTGTCCCCCGTTTATTTTGTATTCTCTGTTGAGGGCGTTTTTTTTTTTAAAAACGACCTCGTTTCTATATGAGTTTTCGTTTTTCGCAGAAAAAAAAGAATCTTTTGGGGTAAGGTTTCTGTGCGAAAAAAAAGTTACTTGGGTGAATAGAGATTTACTAGAAATTCCGTACTTGTCATTTTTTTTTTAGCGAAAAAACGAAGAACTTGAATTAACAAATGAGTACTTCAACAAAAATTGAAGACCCATAAAACATACAACAAAAGATAACCTAGCCAAAACCTAACACAAAACAAACGAAGCTCGCACAAACAAACAAAAACAAGAAAAGAGGGTGATCAATCGAACGAAAAACGTCCGATTAACAACCGTCTATATCTTTATCACAAAATCGAACTAAACAAGAACCAAATCAAGCATCCTTAATGAATTCTCCAAACTTCTCCTTCTCGGCCCCTTCTACCTTGTACCTGACACTTTCTTCTAGATTTCTTCACTTTAATTCCGTACTTGTCATGGATGAAACAAGTGGAGTTGATTTAATTGGATTGATCCAAACAAAAATTGTACCGTCTTATATAACTAAGCATGTAAATACTTAGTTATTCAAGGTGAAGTAACTTGCAAGGTTTATGCATTAAAACTCCACTTTGCAAACTTCTAACCCATTTCACACTTTCAACTCATTCATTCCGAGTCTAATCACAATTAGCCACTGTATTTAAAACTTAACTAATTTGAAGGCTTGGATAAAACATTTCAAAAATCGACTCGTTCACAAGTAAATTTGACCAATTTGTTACCTCCATGTGCCACGCTCTTCGCCTGACCTGATAAAATTAGAAATGCAGAAAACGTTAAGATTATAAAGATTGAAAGCATGAAGTCATGTAAGATATAAAAAAAAATAGTAAGTTAAAGTGACATAGGTGAATCACATTACATGATCATGGAGATCACAATAAGTACAAAATGCACAACTCATGTCTAACAAATGCTAACCTAAACTCAACCAATTTATAATTACACAACAATTGCATGTAGACACCCTACGTCATAACCATGCTTTAATACCATTTACAAACTCATATAACTTCCTTTGTTCTAATCTTTTCTTCTCCCTCGAACATTCTTCTCCCTCGAACAGATAAACGTTTACGCTTTATTTACTTATTATGGAGGAGAAAAAACGAACAGAATACGAAGACAATCGGCTACAACAGCATTTAATTCTTTTGATTGCTATTGCAATAGGGTTACTAATCATGGATCCATTTGAAATGAGCCCAGTTGGTGGACATGATTTTAGACCCGTAAGACATGATATTGCACCGTATGACAAAGTGATGGAGAGTTGGCCAGGTGATAATCTTAGCCGGTTAGGAGATGGAAACTTGGAGTTTGTTGATCAGGTCTATGGACCTGAGTCATTGGAGTTTGACCCGTTAGGAAATGGGCCGTATAGTGGCTTAGCTGATGGTAGGATTGTAAAATGGTCAGGTGAAGATCGAGGATGGGTGACATTCGCTCTTGTTTCGCAAAAATGGTAATTTTTGTTACTCGTGGATAACTCTACATCCTTGGGTGGTTTACTCTGTTTAATCAGTTTTTGAGGACAGCATGTAAATGTATGAACTCTGTTAAAACTCTTAATGAGCCGAACTGGAAAAAAACAATGTAACTCAAACGAGGATTTTGCTAACAACGGCCCTTAGGGGTTTTATTAACGCGCTTTAAACAATTGTACATAGCGGTTACCTATTAATTTATTGGTGGCAGTTACATGAATGTACAACTGTTTAAAGTGTGTTAATGATGTTTAAAGTGTGTTAATGATATCTTTAAGAGTTGTAGTTAGCAATCCCCCAAAAAAAAATATATATATAACGCAATTTTAAAGAAGTTAAAGTGGCAGTTTTGTCAATTTACATATGCTTAAATATTAGTACTTTTTCTACAAAACATTAAAATATTAACATAGTAACTATAAATCTTTTTAAGTATCAAAACATTCTTAATGACAGGTCGGAAAAGTTATGTGCGACAGGAAAAGACTCGACAACATACAAGCAATGGAAAATGGAGGAGACGTGTGGGCGACCGCTTGGACTAAGATTCGACAAAAGTAGTGGAAATTTGTACATAGCTGATGCGTATTACGGACTTATGGTGGTTGGACCTGATGGTGGATTAGCCAGACCATTAGCCACTGAAATCGATGGGAAGCCAATTCTGTTTGCAAATGACCTTGACATTCATAGCAATGGCTCAATCTTCTTCACAGACACCAGCAGAAAGTACAATAGAGTGTGAGTTCTGTAAACTTTTTAGAGATAATCACATGATTTTTTTGCATATACTATGTTTGGCACCGCTTTTTGAAGCTTTTAGCTTTTATGAACAAACTCATATCTAATAAAAAGTTTTGTATAGTTAAACGAGCTTAAAGCTTTTAGAGAGTGGGAAAAAGCTAAAAGCTACTTGAACTAGCGTTTGAGAAAAAAACTCCTAGCTTTTTGTAATTTTACTTTTTATTTTAACAGTTCCAGCTACTTTGTTAAAAATAAAAAATAAACAACAATAATAAAAATTAACAGCTATCAGCTATCAGCTATCAGCTATCAGCTAACAACTCAGCTACCAACTAGTTTTGACAAACCTATCCACAATCCTAAAATCTCGGAGGTTGTTGCGCGCTCGGTTCTTCTTCTACCTAAAATAACTAATTATGATGGTGCAATGTGGGCAAATCACATGGATCACCCATGTAATTAACTCTATGATATTTAGAAGTTTAAGAGTGTTCTCATTTAAGGCTCTATATAAGTCTTATCAGTATATAAAACAATGCTTTGTATTAATATGATGTTAATTAATTTGGTGTGATTTTAGGAACCACTTCTTTATAATGTTGGAAGGAGAGGCAACTGGGAGGCTTCTTAGATATGACCCTCCTACAAAGTCAACCCATGTTGTATTAGATGGTTTAGCCTTCCCAAATGGAGTTCAATTATCTAAGGATCAATCATTTCTTTTATTCACCGAGACTACAAACTGCAGGTAAATCGTCTAACTAGTAGGGGCAGAGCCACTATAGGTCAGCCTGGGTTATCGCCCATAACCATCAATGTTATTTGATATATTTATATGTGACCCTAGTGTATTAAAATCTCAAGTTTTTGCTAACTAGCAAATCTATACAATTTTTTTGACTACGTCGAAAAAATATTTCTGGATCCACCACTGCTAACTAGTTTGGTTAAAATATGTAAGTTTATTTATCACATATGCATTGACGCGTTTCTTGGCCTTTTCAGACTTATGAAATTGTGGATAGAGGGCGACAAGAAGGGTAAAGTCGAGCTAGTGGCAAACTTACCAGGGTTTCCAGATAATATAAGGATAAACGAAAAGGGTCAATTTTGGGTAGCTATTGATTGTTGTAGGACAAAAGCTCAAGAAACCTTGACAAACAACCCTTGGATGAGAAGTGTGTATTTTCGGTTACCATTTCGAATGAGATACTTGGCTCGGTTTATGGGGATGAAAATGTACTCGGTTATATCCCTTTTCGATGAACAAGGAAAAATTTTGGATGTACTTGAAGACAAACAAGGTGTTGTGATGAAACTAGTAAGTGAAGTTAGGGAAGCTAAAGGGATGTTGTGGATTGGCACTGTAGCTCATAATCACATTGCAACTCTGCCATACCCTTGATGAGAGTTAGTTAGTTGTCGATTGTAATAAGTCATTTAGATGCTTTTGTTGTTTTGTATTTCTTTAAATGTATGCGATGTTAATGTTTGATCACATTTGAGATTTAACGGATTTTTTTTTTTTTTTTTTTTTTGTTGTTGTTGTTGTTGAAATTTATCTATTTATTAAAAAAACTTTGATAATGGTGAATTACGAGCTAACGAACACAAAAAACAATTTGAGAGAAAACATTTTCATTCTTATTCAATTTCAATTGAAATGATACACCGTAGAGGAAACGTTTTTAACATAACTAGTTGTGGAGCCCTCGCTTCGCGCCGGGGGCTCCGTTTTGAATGCGAGTTAAAAAAAAAGTCTTGATCTATTTTGTAAAAAAAAAAAAATTTCGACATAACATTGAAGGGTTGTTCCTTTTGTGAAAGTTGCCGCTTTTAGCGTTCGGGTTTTATTTATAAAAAAAAAAAGTTAGTAAAGTGGGGGTTCGATTTGTATTTTAATAAAAGTTAGTGGGTTAAGTTTGTGAAATTTGAAAAAACTTTACGTATAAAGTGGGGGTTCGATTTGTATTTTAATAAAAGTTATGGAGTTAAGTTTGTGAAAATTGAATATTAGTAAAAAAAAAAGTTAGTAAAGTGGGGTTCGATTTTATTTTAATAAAAGTTAGGGGTTAAACTTGTGAAGTTTTGAAAAAAATATACGTATAAAGTGGGGGGTTCGATTTGTATGTGAATAAAAGTTAAGGGGCTAAGTTTGGAAAAAGTGGAAAAATAAATAGTACTATTAAAAGGTATAGGTATATAATTACGGTTACAACGGAATCTTAACGACTAACAAACTTAATTAGAGGAATTTACAACTTAGTCCCTACAGACCAAATAAATACATTAAGAACCCTTCAACGTTTTCTGGTTTCATTGTAACGATATTTTCATTTTTGACCCCTAGGCTTTCATTCCCTTCATATTTATTAAAAAGACAACTCACACATTCCAATATGATTTTCTTTCTACGAATATATACATAATGTGAACCCCTCTACTTGTACCTACAACAATGCAGTCGTAAGTCACATCAGTATCGTTAATCCATTACCTTGTGGATGCCTAGATTTATCTATACAGACGTTATTAACATGTAATGATCGAAATCAGAAGATGTGGATTTTCAACTTCGGCATTAGAGCCTTGAAGACAAAACAAAGTTTATTGTAAAATCTCAGTAAATCAGTAATAACAACTTCAAGAAGTGACCTAGTGGTTAAGTATTTAGAAATTTTCAAAGAATATAGAATATATAAAAAATCATCTCCCCTTCTGATAAACATTGATAGAGAAAGTTCAATATATAATGAATACTTTATTTACTCTCTTCGTTACAATTTTCACTATTTTTAGCTCTCGTATAACTAATATTCAAATTCAAATTTAAACGTAAGTGTCTACTTTCACTGTGTCACATATAAGAAATGGTTTATTAGAATTTAAAATTCTTTTCACTTTTGTAAACCAATTTTAATTTGTGTATATTATGGTCAGGGCCGGCTAAGGCTATGGGCGAAGCGGGCGACGGCCCGGGGCATCACGCGGTTAGGGGCATCATTTCGAAAAAATGATTAATACACATAGTTTAAATCTCATAAAGATATATGTTTGCGTAACTGTTGGGGGCATTTTATAATCATTTCGCCCGGGGCATGCAAAATTTTTGACCAAAGTTTGACCGGCCCTGATTATGGTAAATTTTGATCAAATTTAATTTTCATTGTAGTTAATGGATAATCAATGGGATAATTTAAATTGAAAAATGACTAACAAATTAGGACAAATAAATCCACTTATCATATTTTGAATTTAACTAATAACGCTCTCTCTAAGCTCACGGCGGCATTTCATTTTTTTTGTCAATCTGAGATGATTTTCGGTCCAATATAGGGCGGGGATCATGGGAGGGAACACTAGATATAAAAAAGGATAAGGATGGTTGGCTATTTTAATGTTCGAAACAATATTAATGACTGACGTCATATCCCGAATCCGTTTAGCAAACCTAAGAATACGACTTCGTTTTTTGTGACTAATCTTCTAGGGTAAATAAAGAAGATCTTCGACTTTTATGCGAACCATATGGTGATGTGGTGAGTTCGTATGTTGCCTTCAAGTGATCGAAAACTAGGCAAAGATTTGGGTTTGTAAGGTATGCGAACGTCAATAATCCTGAGAATTTTGCTCGATTGTTATCTTTCATTTGGGTGTACAATGTTCGTTTGTATGCAAGGGAAGTCAGAGTCAGAAGAGCAATACAGTACCGTCTAATTTTAATGGTCAGTTTCCTGATTGAATCCTTATTTGGATAAACAAAAGGATAAGGTGCATATTTCACCGGTTGCATCGGTTGCTCAATCTTGAATGAACTAAATTGTATTAATCGTATGTAAATATTAAATTGGTACATTGCTTACATCTTATGCATCTATTTATACAATACATTTGACTCTTAGTATGGTAAGGAGCTTCTACATAATTATGGAAATAATACAAATTGATCTGCAAGCTGTTTGATGAGATGGAAATGATGAAGGTTACCTTATAATCCAATGTATTTCAGAACCTTCTCCACATGTATATTTCTTGACTATTATCTTAACAGTGTCTCTCAAGTTGAACGGTGGGATTTCCAATGTATAACTTGGCGAGAACTTCTTTAAAGAGTCCCCCGTTCACTGATTTAGTGAGGATGTCTACTAACTGGTCTTCCGATCTTACAAATGGTAGTGAGATGATCTCTGTGTCAAGTTTCTCTTTGATGAAGTGTCTATCTATTTCCACATGTTTTGTCCAGTCATCTTGAACAGGGTTTTCTAAAATATTAAATTCATGCTTCATTGTCACATATTATTCTGCTGGTTTCTTCTGGTGGAAATCTGACTTGTGTTAGTAGTTTGTGTATCCACAACGCTTCTTGAACCCCTTTAGCTATCCCTCTGAATTTCTCTTCAGCGCTTGTAAGAGCAACTACTTTTTGTTTTTTGCTTCTCCAAGTAACTAGATTTCCTCCAACCAGGGTAAAGAATCTGGACGTAGATCTTCTGCTTCCTTCTTCCCCACCTTCATCATGCATTCTTAAGGATTTGGAATTTCAAATATCCATTTGGTTTGAATAGAATTCCGTGTCATGTTGTTCCTTTCAAGTATCTGATGATTCCCGTACTGCTTCTATGTGGTGAAGTTGATGTTAGTGCATGAATTGACTTACTACTCATACTGCAAGGTATATGAACTTACCTACGATCTTTTGATATTATTCTCGATCGACTGGTTCATCTTTTTCCTCGATGTACAATCTTTGATTCGGAATCATTGGAGTTTCAGCCGGTTTGCAATCGAGCATTCCTATTTCAGCAAGCATGTCAAGAATATACTTTTTCGACACAATGAGAGTTTAACTAACACTTTGCAAGTGTTTAATGATTTTTTCATGATTTCGGGTTTAGGAATAAACATCTCTAAGTCGCAAATTTTTGGTATCGGGGTTCAAGATAACGAGCTTGACGATTTTGCTGTGGTTTCCTGATATGCCCGTGATGAGCTTCCTTTTACGTATTTGGGTTTTTCTATTGGTGTGAGTATGAATCGTATTGGTCATTAGAAAGTTTTGCCTGAGAGATTTAAGAAGCGTTTAGTGAGTTAGATGGCAAACATGTTGTCTATATGAGGAAGGTATACGTTGATTCGTTCGGTTCTTGAAAGTCTTGGGATCTATTTTCCTTCAATGTTTAAATGCCTGGTGTTGGTTAGTAATCCAATATTAATATTCAAATATTAAACACTTTGTTTTGATGATGACACCAACTCTCGCGTGCTTACAACAAGGTATAGAACAACACACGTTCATAAGCCTACACTATCTCTAGCAAACGACCAATACACAAAACCGATAAGTCAAAAGAGTCATTTGAAAACACACTGAAGGATCACGGTCGGTCTACGGTCGACCGTAGGCCAGACTGTGGATACCCTGTACCTTTGTTCTTTGAAACAAGGTGAGCCGTGGGTCGACCGCAGAAACCCACTGTCCGATTTTTGACCGAAAAATGTTTGACTATGATATGCCAGAATCGGACGATTTTATTTATGCGGTGTCGTTAGGTCGCAAAACGTCAATTCAGGATACCAAGGGAAGAAGTTAATTATTTAATTTATATATGCTGGGCCTAAATCTATTATTCCTTCCTATGGGTTAGCAAGGGCAAATATGACCTAGGGTCGTTCCTTGAGCGGTCGAATTTGAAACGGAGCTTATCTAGATAATTTAGTAATTAAGATTGGGTTTATACACAATTTAGTATCCAAGATTAGTGGCCAGGTACACCTTGTGTGGAGAGGTAGGATCCTTTTGGTCCCAATAAATTGGCGACTGTTCGGAAAATCCAACAACCAAGTCCAACCGGTTTATTCTAGACACCACTTTTATCAAGAATATCAAATTGTGTAAAGGCAATAGTTGGGTTGAATAGTTTGTATAATTGTAATTAAGATATTAAAGCAATATAATTAAAATAAGCTAGCTAGCATGCAACAGCTAAGGACAGAGAAGACGTGGTTCACCATGATTTAAGATAACGTAGTGCAGGATGATTGCGAGGCACTCCTTGGATAGATATGTAGTGACCCAAACTTTTTCATGTTTATATATATTAATTGAGATTGATATTTACATGACTAAATGTTTCCAACATGTTAAGCAATCAAACTTGTTAAGACTTGATTAAATGAAATAAGTTTCATATAGACAATTGATCACCCAAGTTGACCGGCGATTCACGAACGTTACAAATTTGTAAAAACTACATGTTGTGGTATATATAGACATATATATATGGTTTACATGAGATTATGATGAGTATGTATCTCACTAAGTATAATAACAATGTGTGATATACATAAGAAATGAGATTATTAAGTTAAGAAACTCGAAATGATATATATAACGATTATCGTTATGATAACGTCTACTAAATACATATGTATCATATTAAGATATTGATACACTATATTTAACATGATAAAATGATATTTAAATATATCATTAAGTGTGTTAACAATGAACTACATATGTAAAAACAAGACTACTAACTCAAGAATTACGAAACGAGACTTATATGTAACGATTATCGTTGTAACGATATTTTAATGTATATATATCATATTAAGAGATATTCATACATCATAATATCATGATAATATAATAATTTAACATCTCATTTGATATAATAAACATTGGGTTAACAACATTAATTGAGATCGTTAACTTAAAGGTTTCAAAACAACACTTACATGTAACGACTAACGAAGACTTAACGACTTCATTAGAATGTATATACATGTTGTGTTTTGATATGTATTCTTACACTTTTGAAAGACTTCAAGACACATATCAAAGTACTTCTACTTAACAAAAATGCTTACAATTACATCCTCGTTCAGTTTCATCAACAATTCTACTCGTATGCACCCGTATTCGTACTCGTACAATACACAGCTTTTAGATGTATGTACTATTGGTATATACACTCCAATGATCAGCTCTTAGTAGCCCATGTGAGTCACCTAACACATGTGGGAACCATCATTTGGCAACTAGCATGAAATATCTCATAAAATTACAAAAATATTAGTAATCATTCATGACTTATTTACATGAGAACAAAATTACATATCCTTTATATCTAATCCATATACCAACGACCAAAAACACCTACAAACACTTTCATTCTTCAATTTTCTTCATCTAATTGATCTCTCTCAAGTTCCATCCTCAAGTTCTAAGTGTTCTTCATAAATTCCATAAGTATAGTTTCATAAAAATCAAGAATACTTCCAAGTTTGCAAGTCTACTTTCAAGCTTTCTAATCCATTCCAAGTAATCATATAAGATCATGGAACCTTTGTTATTTACAGTAGGTTATCTTTCTAATTCAAGGTAATATTCATATTCAAACTTTGATTCAATTTCTACAACTATAACAATCTTATTTCGAGTGAAAATCTTACTTGAACTGTTTTCGTGTCATGATTCTGCTTCAAGAACTTTCAAGCCATCCAAGGATCCTTTGAAGATAGATCCATTTTTCTCATTTCCAGTAGTTTTATTCAGAAAACTTGAGGTAGTAATGATGTTCATAACATCATTCGATTCATACATATAAAGCTATCTTATTCGAAGTTTTAAACTTGTAATCACTAGAACATAGTTTAGTTAATTCTAAACTTGTTCGCAAACAAAAGTTAATCCTTCTAACTTGACTTTTAAAATCAACTAAACACATGTTCTATATCTATATGATATTCTAACTTAATGATTTAAAACCTGGAAACACGATGAACACCATAAAATCGGATATACGCCGTCGTAGTGAAACCGGGGGCTGTTTTGGTTTGGATAATTAAAAACTATGATAAACTTTGATTTAACAGTTGTTCTTCTGGGAAAATGATTTTTCATATGAACATGAAACTATATCCAAAAATCATGGTTAAACTCAAAGTGAAAGTATGTTTTTCAAAATGGTCATCAAGATGTCGTTCTTTCGACGGAAATGACTACCTCTTTAGTAATTGACATGCAACTTAAATTTCCGACTATAAACCTATACTTTTTCTGTTTGGATTCTTAAATTAGAGCTCAATATGAAACCATAGCAATTTGATTCACTCAAAACGGATTTAAAATGAAGAAGTTATGGGTAAAACAAGATTGGATATTTTTGATCTTTTTAGCTACGGGAAATGTTTAACAAATCTATACAAATCATATACTAGCTAACTTATATTGTATTATACATGTATTCTAATATATTATGTAATCTTGGGATACCATAGACACGTATGCAAATGTTTTGACATATCATATCGACCCATGTATATATATTATTTGGAACAACCATAGACACTCTATATGCAGTAATGTTGGAGTTAGCTATACAGGGTTGAGGTTGATTCCAAAAATATATATACTTTGAGTTGTGATCTAGCCGGAGACGTGTATACACTGGGTCGTGGGTTGATTTAAGATAATATATATATCGATTTATTTCTGTACATCTAACTGTGGACAACTAGTTGTAGGTTACTAACGAGGATAGCTGACTTAATACACTCAAATCTTTAAAACATAATAAAAATGGTTGTAATTATATTTTGATCATACTTTGATATATATGTACATATTTGTATAGGTTCGTGAATCGATCCGTGGCCAAATCTTATTTCCGAGGAAGGAAATATCTGTGAAAGTGAGTTATAGTCCCACTTTTAAAATCTAATATTTTTGGGATGAGAATACATGCAGGTTTTATAAATGATTTAGAAAATAGACACAAGTACGTAAAACTACATTCTATGGTTGAATTATCAAAATCGAATATGCCCCTTTTTATTAAGTCTGGTAATCTAAGAATTAGGGAACAGACACCCTAATTGACACGAATCCTAAAGATAGATCTATTGGGCCTAACAAACCCCATCCAAAGTACCGGATGCTTTAGTACTTCGAAATTTATATCATATCCGAAGGGTGTCCCGGAATGATGGGGATATTCTTATATATGCATCTTGTTAATGTCGGTTACCAGGTGTTCACCATATGAATGATTTTTATCACTATGTATGGGATGTGTATTGAAATATGAAATCTTGTGGTCTATTGTTACGATTTGATATATATAGGTTAAACCTATAACTCACCAACATTTTTGTTGACGTTTAAAGCATGTTTATTCTCAGGTGAATACTAAGAGCTTCCGCTGTTGCATACTAAAATAATGACAAGATTTGGAGTCCATGTTTGTATGATATTGTGTAAAAACTGCATTCAAGAAACATATGTCGATGTAATTTATTTCTATTGTGAACCATTATGTAATGGTCGTGTGTAAACAGTATATTTTAGATTATCATTATTTGATAATCTACGTAATGTTTTTAAAACCTTTATTGATAAAATAAAGGTTATGGTTGTTTTAAAAATGAATGCAGTCTTTGAAAAACCTCTCATATAGAGGTCAAAACCTCGCAACGAAATCAATTAATATGGAACGTTTATAATCAATATGAACGGGACATTTCAGTTTGTATCCGAGCGTTGGTCTTAGAGAACCAGAAAATTTGCATTAGTGTGTCTTATCGAGTTTGTTACGATGCATTAGTGAGTCTGGAATTCGACCGTGTTTTCTTTAAAAATGATTGCTTAACATTTTTGTTGGAAACTATATATTATTAACATGTAAATATTATGTAATATATTAATCTCTTAACATGTTTGATATTGTGTGATAGATGTCTACCTCTAGCACAAATCCCATTGACTCATCTAATAATAACGAAGAGTCGAATATATATTGGCAAGATTCACAAGTTCCCGAAGAACCGGAAGAAGAGGAAACGGAACCGGAAGAAGAGGAACCGAAAGAAGAGGAACCAGAAGAAGAGGAACCGGAAGAAGAAGAGGTTCCGGAGGGGGGGAATAGTAGGAACCACAGAAAACCGGTCAAATAAAAGAAAATCCTCAACCAATGGACCAAAGTTAATAATGGTCAATGGTGTTTCCGCTAAGGAAGCAAAATATTGGGAAAATTACCAATTTTTCGATGAATCGGATCCTGATGAGGATTCCGATGATGTTATAGAAATTACCCCGACCCAATTTAATGAGGCAAAAGAAAATAATAAGGGAAAAGGCATCAAAATAGAGAAATCTGATTCCGACCCCGATAAACTTTATATTTACCGTCAACACCCGTATTTTCAATATCGTGACAATAACCCAGGAACCTCTAAATCACCAGGTTTTTCTAAACCAATGTGGAAAACGACGACTCGTATTAAAGGAACATCATATATCCCTAGAAGATTAGGAAAAAGAACCAAGTCCGAAGAAGAAGAAGAAACCAGTGATTCAGATTAGAGGGGTGTGAGCATGTTGTGTAATAAATGTATTGTAGTGTGCTTGTACTTTTATGTTCTATGTAAAAATTGCTTGTATTGTTTGTTATTATGAATCTAATCCTTGTCTATTTTACAGTATAAAAACAAAATGGACGTTAAGGGTAGACAACCGAATATTTTAGAAGACCTACCAGAGGATATGATTGAGGAAATCTTGTCTAGAGTCGGTCAGAATTCATCAGCACATTTAGTTTTGGTGAAATTAACTTGTCAAACATTTGAAAGACTTTCCAGAAATGCCTTAGTTTATAAAAGGCTTTCCTTTGATAGGTGGGGTATATCACATTGGGGAGACTTTAAGTTACGCCGTGTTTTCTTTAAAGCGTTAAATGCAGGGAACCCAAATGCAATTTTACGCTACGGGTTAAGAACCTATTTTGACTCCACATATCCCAACATAGGATTTCGTGAATTAGAAAGAGCTTCTAACATGCAACATAAAGAAGCATGTTATGCTTACGGGTTAGTGATGTTCGCTTCTTACCAAAGTGAGAAAAAGAACATCGGATTGCAGCTTTTAAATAAAACTTTCCCACAAGTGACGGATTCAGTAGTTGGGGTGAGAAACAAGGTTTTTAGATTATTACGTGGCTGTTGGACATTACGAAACCCTCATCCTTTTGACAACATTACAACATTCTGCCTAGCCAATGGTCATAACGGTTATTTTCCACAAGACCAAGGATGGGAAGTCGTCTTAGTAAAACCAGAATGCATGACTTGTTTCTGGACTTATGAATTACGTGTCTTTATTTCCTTTGCTGAACAACTCGCGTATTAACTAGATTCATCTTCAAAACTGTCCTGTATCAGAGTGTACTATATTTCATTTTATATGTAATATAGCGAAGTTGTAAGTTTGAAGAATATTTGTATGTGATATATTATTATAATCAATTTTTTATATGGAATTGTAGTAGTTGAATTGTATATTAGCTACTAAGTATGAACTTAACGGGTAGGTAGTACCTGAATTTAAACTTATAAAATGCTAATATGAAGAAAAAGCTTTTATAAATGAGTTCATATTATGCTACGAGATACTATTGACCACTCTTAATATTCTGTATGATTAACTTGTTTCATTTGACTATTTTGAAGGAAATGGCACCGACTACTCGACATACCTTGAATATGAGCGAAGAGGAATTTCGTGCCTTTCTTGCTTCAAACATAGCCGCAGTACAGGCCGCGCTACATACCAACAATAACTCTGAATCTAGCAATACAGCTAACGGCGCAAGAAATCGTGTAGGATGCTCCTACAAGGAATTCACTGCCTGTAAACCTTCAGAATTTGATGGGACCGAAGGACCAATCGGATTGAAATGGTGGACCGAGAAAGTTGAATCGGTGTTTGCCATAAGTAAGTGTGCTGAAGGAGACAAAGTGAAGTACGCTACGCATACCTTCATAGGTATTGCGTTAACATGGTGGAATACCTATCTAGAGCAAGTGGGACAAGATGCTACTTACGCGCTACCGTGGTCAGCATTCAAGCACTTGATGAACGAGAAGTACCGTCCCAGAACCGAGGTCAATAAGCTCAAGTCAGAACTTAGAGGGTTACGAACACAGGGATTCGATATTACTTCGTACGAAAGACAATTCACAGAATTGTGCCTATTGTGTCCGAGAGCGTTCGAAGATGAGGAAGAGAAGATCGACGCGTTTGTGAAAGGGTTACCAGAGAGAATCCAAGAAGATATAAGTTCACACGATCCTGCCTCCATACAAAAGGCATGTAGAATGGCTCACAAACTAGTAAACCAGATTGAGGGAAGAATTCAAGAACAGGTGGCCGAAGAGGCCAACGTGAAGCTAGTCAAAAGAAAGTGGGAGGAAAACGGTGATAAGAGTCACCAATACAACAACAACTATCCCAACAATCGCAACATCAATCGCAACTACAATAAACGGCACAACAACAACAACAACAACAATCATCCCAACAACAATAACAACTGCAACAACAACAACAATCAGAAGCAGCTATGCCAAAGGTGTGAAAAGTATCACTCGGGGTTCTGCACCAAATTTTGCAACAAGTGTAAAAGAAATGGTCATAGCTCGGCGAAGTGTGAGGTCTACGGACCAGGGGTTAACAGAACGAAAGGAACAAATGGTGTAGGAACGAGTAATGGCGGAGCAAGTAGTGTCGGAGCAAGTTATGCCAATGTAGTTTGTTATAAATGTGGAAAACCGGGCCACATTATTAGAAATTGCCTGAACCAGGAGAACACGAATGGACAAGGCCGCGGAAGAGTTTTCAATATTAATGCGGCAGAGGCACAGGAAGACCCGGTGCTTGTTACGGGTACGTTTCTTATTGACAATAAATCTGCTTACGTTTTATTTGATTCGGGTGCGGATAGAAGCTATAAGAGTAGAGATTTTTGTGCTAAATTAAGTTGTCCATTGACGCCGTTGGATAGTAAATTTTTACTCGAATTAGCAAACGGTAAATTAATTTCAGCAGATTATATATGCCCGAATCGAGAAATTAAACTGGGTAGCGAAATATTTAAGATTGATTTGATACCAGTAGAGTTAGGGAGTTTTGATGTAATAGTTGGCATGGACTGGCTGAAGGAGATGAAAGTAGAGATCGTATGTTACAAAAATGCAATTCGCATTGTACGAGAAGAAGGAGAACCCTTAATGGTGTACGAAGAAAAGGGCAACACGAAGTTACATCTTATTAGTAATTTGAAGGCACAAAAACTAATAAGAAAAGGTTGCTATGCTGTTCTAGTACATGTCGAGAAAGTACAAACTGAAGAAAAGAGCATCAATGATGTTCCCGTCGCAAAAGAATTTCCTGATGTATTTCCGAAAGAATTACCGGGACTACCTCCACATCGATCTGTTGAATTTCAAATAGATCTTGTACCAGGAGCTGCACCAATAGCTCATGCTCCTTACAGACTCGCACCCAGCGAGATGAAAGAACTGCAAAGCCAACTGCAAGAACTATTAGAACGTGGTTTCATTCGACCAAGCACATCACCATGGGGAGCTCCTGTTTTGTTTGTCAAGAAGAAGGATGGTACATTTAGGTTGTGTATTGACTACAGAGAGTTGAATAAACTTACCATCAAAAACCGTTATCCACTGCCGAGAATTGAGGACTTATTTAATCAACTACAAGGCTCATCAGTTTACGATTTACGTTCTGGATATCATCAAATGTGAGTAAATGAGGATGATATTCCAAAAACTGCTTTTAGGACGCATTATGGTCATTACGAGTTTATGGTTATGCCGTTTGGATTGACTAACGCACCAGCTGTGTTCATGGACCTTATGAACCGAGTGTGTGGGCCATATCTTGACAAGTTTGTCATTGTTTTCATCGATGACATACTTATTTACTCAAAGAATGATCAAGAGCACGAAGAACATTTGAGAAAAGTGCTAGAAGTATTGAGGAAAGAAAAACTGTACGCTAAGTTTTCAAAGTGTGCATTTTGGTTGGAAGAAGTTCAATTCCTCGGTCACATAGTAAACAAAGAAGGTATCCAGGTAGACTCGGCAAAGATCGAAACCGTTGAAAAGTGGGAAACCCCAAAAACTCCGAAGCATATACGTCAATTTTTAGGATTGGCTGGTTACTACAGAAGATTCATCCAAGATTTCTCCAAAATAGCAAAACCCTTGACTGCATTAACGCATAAAGGGAAGAAATTTGAATGTAAGGATGAACAAGAGAAGGCGTTTCAGTTATTGAAGAAAAAGCTAACTACGACACCTATATTGTCATTGCCTGAAGGGAATGATGATTTTGTGATTTATTGTGACGCATCAAAGCAAGGTCTCGGTTGTGTATTAATGCAACGAACGAAGGTGATTGCTTATGCATCTAGACAATTGAAGATTCACGAGCAAAATTATACGACTCATGATTTGAAATTGGGTGCTGTTGTTTTTGCATTAAAGACTTGGAGGCATTATTTATATGAGGTCAAAAGTATTATATATACCGACCACAAAAGTCTCCAACATATATTTAATCAGAAGCAACTGAATATGAGACAACGCAGGTGGATTGAACTGTTGAATGATTATGATTTTGAGATTCGATACCACCCGGGGAAGGCGAATGTGGTTGCCGACGCTTTGAGTAGAAAGGACATAGAACCTATACGGGTAAAAGCTATGAATATAATTATTCGTACTAACCTTACTACTCAAATAAAGGAGGTGCAACAGGGGGTTGTAAAAGAAGGAAAGTTGAAGAATGAGATACCCAAAGGATCAGAGCAACATCTTAATATTTGGGAAGACGGAACCCGATATAGGGCTGATAGAATTTGGGTACCAAGTTTTGGAGATGTGAGAGAAATGGTACTTAAGGAAGCACATAAAACCAGATATTCAATACATCCCGGAGCGGGGAAGATGTATAAAGATCTCAAGAAACACTTTTGGTGGCCGGGTATGAAAGCCGATATTGCTAAATATGTAGGAGAATATTTGACTTGTTCTAAGGTCAAAGCTGAACATCAGAAACCATCAGGTCTACTACAACAACCTGAAATCCAAGAATGGAAATGGGAAAACATTACCATGGATTTCATTACTAAATTACCAAGGACTGCAAGTGGTTATGATACTATTTGGGTAATAGTTGATCGTCTCACCAAGTCAGCACACTTCCTGCCAATGAGAGAAGATGACAAAATGGAGAAATTGGTGCGATTGTATTTGAAGGAGGTTGTCTCCAGACATGGAATACCCGTCTCTATTATCTCTGATAGGGATGCTAGATTTTTTTCAAGGTTCTGGCAGACGTTGCAACAAGCATTGAGGACTCGTCTAGACATGAGTACTGCCTATCATCCACAAACTGATGGGCATAGTGAAAGAACGATACAAACGCTTGAAGACATGCTACGAGCATGTGTTATTGATTTCAGAAACAATTGGGATCGACACCTACCGTTAGCAGAATTTTCCTCCAACAACAGTTATCATTCTAGTATTGAGATGGCCGTTTGAGGCACTCTATGGTAGAAAGTTGTAAGACCCGTGTATTTTTCTTTGTACATATGTGTATTTATAAGTATTGAAGGTGTGGGGTTTTTTTGTATATAATTAAAAAGCAAAAGAAGCTGAACTGGGCATTTGGCGCGTCGCGCGGCCCTATGGCTCGCCGCGCCACTACGGGCTGACAGATTCCTCTTCTTTTTAAATTAGATATTTTGAGGGCAATTTGGTAAAATCACTTAAGGGCCGAATTAAATGCCTTAGATCAGTTTTGGGAGCTCATTTACTCCTTTCACAACCACCTTATCATCTTCAATTCGATTCTTGAGAGAGAGTGCATTTCTAGAGTGAGAAAGCTCCATTAAAGGAAGAAGGAGGTTGAATCGGGTCTTAGTGCGAGTTTTAAAGCCGTTCATCTAGTCGCTAGCTACGTGGTGATTGTGTTGGTAAGTTATAAAACCCAATTTCTTACTTTAATTGTATTAAGGGTTAGGGTTTGGGTTAGTGATGCACACAAAACCCAATTGCTAGTAAATTTGGGGGTTTTGGGTAAATTTGGGTCTTGTAGACTCAAAGATGACTAATTAGGGTTTTCAAGTATTAAACTATGTTTATAAGCTTAAATTGGTTAGTTAAAGTACTAGAATACTTTAATGATATGTAAATGGGTGTTAATTGGGTATGGATGACCCAAATGGGTGTGTTGACCTTGAAATGGGTCAAATGGGTCTTTAATGACCTAAGTGGCCTTGCATGAGTGAAAATGAGTTAACTTTGTGATTTAAAAGTGTTTTAAACCCATATTGGTTAATGATTAGGGTTTTGGTGTGTGTTGACCCAAAATTAGGGTTAAGGGTTCAAATGGGTTGAAATTTGCACCTTGGGTCAAAATGGCTTTGGAATAGTGAAAGGATCGGTTGACCAACTTGAGTTTACGTTTGATAATATGTATAATATGATAGGTGCGTTACATTGAGGTCTTGCAAGCTCGGGTAACTTTCCACAAGAGTTTTGAGTTGAGTGGAATAATTATATGCGTAGGTATATAATGTATCTATTTGTTGTAGCGTGAAATGTGTAGTGTCGAGGTGTTAAGACACCACGTTTCACGTGAAGTGTGTAGCATCGAGGTGTTAAGATGCCACTCGGGTGTAGCATCGAGGTGTTAAGATGCCACCTAGGAGTGTAGTGTCGATGTGTTAAGACACCACTCCGTAAAATATGAGTGAAGCATCGAGGTGTTAAGATGCCACTCGGAGTGAAGTACCGAGGTGTTAAGGTGCCACCCTAGGGGTTAGTGGTGCGAGGTGTTAAGTGCCCTAACGGATGTTATGAACACCAATGACGTTTTCGCGAGCGCCGTTCCCTTGTACGATTGGTTAACCATGGTTATTTGTGTTGTAAGCATATTATATTGTTCGAGTTATATTTATATGCGGTTGTTATGCTAGCTCGTGGTATTGGAGAATGATAGTTTGTAATTTTGACGATAAGCTATTGTGTTTGCTAGCATGTTTGCGGTATTGTGTAAGTGTATGCAAGTAGGTATAATTATATATGTATTCATATAATTATTGCATTCACTAAGCTTTGCTTACCCTCTCGTTGTTTACTTTTTATAGGTTCGGTTGTGGACAAGGGTAAGGGCATTACCTTGGATTAGAGATCCCGCCTCGTTAGGGGACGCTTTTGGATATGTTGACTTTTGGGAGTTTGACCGAGATGTGGGTAGTTTAATCCCAAACGCCATGCTCATAGTGTAGTTTGGTACTTAAACTTTTTGGTGGTCGAAACTCATAAATTGTATTAAACTTGTATTTTGGGTCGTGTGGGCCCCGCTTGTAAAACATCATTTTTATGTTTGAATCGTGATAGTTTTACATATTTAAATGTGTGGTTAAAAGCGTGTCGTCTAAAAATTTCGGGAACTAGTCGATCTTTTTCGCATTTGAAACTTTCCGGACAGGCCTGAATGGCGCGCCGCGCCACTTCACTGTACATCAAAAAAAAATTTATTTTGTATTTTCACGTGGTTTGGTCGTGGGTTGGTTTGGGTTGTTACAAGTGGTATCAGAGCATGGTCTAAGGGATTTAGGTGACTTTAGATAGGCGCCTAGACTTAGACTTTTTGTGTGTGCGTTATGCAGGACTTGTAGGATTACGGGTCGGAACGGGGACTCGGTTAGTGTCCTAGTTATGGGTGGACTAACGTTTATATTCATATGCGGATGTTATTAATATATTGTGTGTTGTGTTGGGTCATATCATCAAGCGAAGCGGTTGTGGTACTAACGAGTGGATACGGCGTGTACGCGTAATAATGATTAGCTACCATTTTTACGGGTACAAATCGTATTTGACAAGTGATGTAAGACGATTGCCGAGCAAGATGAGACGTGATTGTACGTATGATTGTACTCGTTCGTTGCTAAATTGATGTGCGTTCTTTAGAATGAAGACGGAAGATGGAATCAGAACGGATGCGCCTATTCATGAGGGGAAGGATGAGTTAACATTAAGGATTGAGGCGGAGTTCAAACGCTATATTTTGATTTTTGCTGAAAAGGTTAAGCAAGTCCTCCAAGAGTCGTTCGAGGGAATAGTGACCGAGATGGTTCGAGACCGAGTGCCTAAGGTCGTGAAGGAAGAGTTAGAAAAGAGGTTTCCTAAACCTCAAGGTGACAGTGACGAAGGAGCAACTATGGGGATTGAATCTCATGCTTCAAAATTTACTGATCACTCTTTGGGTAAGAGAAAGTTAGAATCAAGAGGTACTCCTAGTAAAAGGGTGAGAAGTACGCCCGAGGGTGTTAAAAAAGTGAAGAAGAAGAGTAAGAGAGGTTATGGGCCTACGTGCTTTAGGTGTGGAGGACGAGGTCATTGGGCACGGGATTGCACGAGTGTACCTTTAAGCGCGATCAAGTGCTTTATTTGCCAAAAGAAGGGACACCAAAAGTCAGAGTGTTGCGAATCATTTGTTGATCAAGTTAGAAGGTTAGAGCGTGACTATCTGATGATCAGTGAAGCGCAAGGGTCCAAAGATGGTGTTTCAGGTATTTTCGTCCTTGGTACAAATATGCCTTATTATTGTTTGTTGTTTGCCGATGGATTCGTGTATGTATTAGAGACTTAAACTTTGCTTCGGGATCTAATTAGGCTAAAGTGAACTTGGTGAAGATTCGGTATGTTGGTGCTATTAACGATAGTGCACTAGGGTAGCGCTTGAGTCATTGACTCATGAGAATGCGACTTGGGGGTGAACGCATTCGTGTAAATACGGGATATTGTTAGGGGTAGCATTCCTAATGGAATTACCCTATATTGATATTTGGGTTGACGGATGAGGGACTTAAGTTTCTAAGCATTCCTAGGGTGGAGTGAGGTGTTTGGTTTTACCAACCTATAAAATTGGGCTTTAGAGTTAGTTAATAACGCATGTTCGTTTTGGTGTCGCAAGTTGGAGAACCGTAAGGTTCATAGGTTGGATATGACTGAAGTCAATTAGTCATGAGATTGGTAGCATCGGACTAATGGAACAGTGTGAGGTGATGTACGAATCGTGAGATACTAGACTGGTAAATTTCATCTCCTTAACGAGATGGATGTGCAAGATTTTCGGGGATGCGCACACGGACTTGACGGGAACAAGTCAAGGACGTTGTTTGATGGCAAGGATGTGAGTAACGCAATTGTTATGATAACTTTGTTCACTCTCTTTCCGAAAGGTAAGAATAGGTGTGTCGTTGGTCGTAAATTTCGGGTGCAACGGGTCGAGTGAACCCACTGGTTGGAAAGGTCTACCCTACGGGTAGCGGTGTTCTTGATATACGAGGTACGAGTTATGTTAGCGTTAGGTTGTTGTTTAATTGATGCCAACGGAAGAAAGTGAGCGGCGGTTTTATGGTGAAATGAATTCACGAGAGATCGTGGACTATGATCGATGAGGAGATTGGTTGGGTAGGTCGGCGTGTTGTGCCTTGACTCTGTTGCTTGAGTCTTCTGTTGTCTAGGCTTATTGCGTTGTGGTTTTGGGGTCGTTAAGCTCGTTCGAGTGAGACCCGTAGGCTTTGTAGATTGTGTGTGTATTGTTGCTCGTATGTGAGTTAACAACTAGTTGCTTGTGTGTGCGTGTTATTGGTTTAGTATGCACTGGGTGTTATATCACCATGTAAGAGTACGTGACGTGTAAACGTCTTATCGATATTGTTGTGTTTTGATTTGGTGTAGCCGCGAGAGCTTAACCGAGCGTATAGTGATGAGACCGTGTAGGGCGTAGTCCCAATTGTTGTGTTGCGCTTTATGGTGAAACCAATTAGGCCGTAACCAGAGTATGGTGGTACGTTTAACGATAATAACATATTATGATGTATTTGTATACATGTTAATTGACGGTTCGATTTCGGTGGCGGTTTGGTGTTTATGGGGCAAGTGTTGTGCGCTCTTGACGGCCACTCTTTTCTTCTATGAATTTGGGAGTGCACGCGGTATGCCGTCCGAGAGGCATTCCCGTTAACCCCGTTCGTGTGCGAGTAGTGTCATGGAGGTTAACTATCTTTATGTGTGTAGGTAACAGGTTTAATGGTTATGACGAAGCTAGAAAGGTGTAAGCCTCAGTGTCGCCAGAAGTCATGAGCGTTGAGCCGTAACATTCTTTAGATTTGTGTGACTGCGTGTAGTCGGTTGGCGTGTGACACCAGGAGTAGACCCCGTATGGGTCAAGTCTTTGGAGGCTCGGTGTTAGTAATTGGAGTTGGACAACGCAACGTCAGGTGTGAAAGGACCCGTCCTAATCCATCCGGACGAAGTCCATATCGATTATAAACGATTCACAATAGTTGATAACATCGCGAGGTACTTGACCTCTATATGATACATTTTACAAACATTGCATTCGTTTTGAAAAGACAATCTTTCATTACATCTAAAGTTGACAGACATGCATACCATTTCATAATATATCCAACTATAATTGACTTAATAATGATCTTGATAAACTCAACGACTCGAATGCAACGTCTTTTGAAATATGTCATGAATGACTCCAAGTAATATCTTTAAAATGATCAAATGCACGGCGGAAGATTTCTTTCGTACCTGAGAATAAACATGCTTTCAAGTGTCAACCAAAAGGTTGGTGAGTTCATTAGTTTAACATAAATAATCATTTCCATCATTTTAATAGACCACAAGATTTTCATTTCCAGTTCTCATAAATAAACGTCCCATGCATAGAGACAAAATATCATTCATATGGATTGAACACCTGGTAACCGACATTCACAATAAGTATATAAGAATATCCCCATCATTCCGGGATCCTCCTTCGGACATGATATAAATTTCGAAGTACTAAAGCATCCGGTACTTTGGATGGGGCTTGTTGGGCCCGATAGATCTATCTTTAGAGTTCGCGTCAATTAGGGTGTCTGTTCCCTAATTCTTAGATTACCAGACTTAATAAAAAGGGCATATTCGATTGGATAATCCAACCATAGAATGTAGTTTCGATTACTTGTGTCTATTTTGTAAAGCATTTATAAAAGCAGCGCATGTATTCTCAGTCCCAAAAATATATATTGCAAAAGCATTTAAAAAGGGATTAATGAAAACTCACGCATATAAATATTGTAAAACAGTTAATAAAGCATTTGCATGTATTCTCAGCCCAAAAACATAAAGAGTAAAAAAAAAAGGGCAAATAAAACTCACCTAATGTATTTTGTAGTAAAAATACATATGACGACATTGAACAAGTATATGGTTGGCCTCGGATTCACGAACCTATATCATTTGTATATTTATCAATATTCATAATCGTAACCGAATAAGTTTATATATATAATTTCTTAATTATGTCATTTTTATGTTAATTATATATTTATGTCTCATATATTCGTTTTATATATATATATATATATATATATATATATAAATACTTTGTTATGTCGTATGTGTTAAATATATTTATGTATATATATATGTTTCATTTGTTTATCAAAACAGTAGTTTTTATTATACTAAGTTAATATTAGTAAAGATAAAAATAATGATAATAACATTAATAATATACTTATGTTAAATATAATAGCTCTACTAAATATAAAATGATAATAATACTATTATTTATGAAAGTACTAATAAATTGTATCATTTTTATAATAATGTTACCAATATTAATCATAATCATAATATTTATAATAATACTAAAATCGTACGTTTGATAATATTAATATTACTTAATAATAATGAAAATGATAATACATTAATAATATTACATAATAATAATACTAGTGACGATAATTATATTAGTAATAATGATAATAATAATAATAACTAATATTAACATTAATATTAATAATAATAATAATCATAATAGTCATAATACTTATAACTATGGTGATAATAATAATTAGTATAATACTAATAATAATTATAATACTAGTAAAAATATCAATAATTAATAGTAATAACCATAATAATAATAATAATAATCTTGATCATAACAATAATAATGAATTGATAATAGGAACTACCTTCAAAGGCTAAAAATAACAATAAAACGCCCGAGCCGGGACTCGAACCCGCGACCTCCTATTAACCCACAAACTCTCCTCACCAATTAGCCAATTCAATTTTTCTGTTTTAAATGCCCTTGTATAAATATGTAACCCGTATTCTAACAGCTTCCATCTTCCTCATCATCCTTTATTTTCATCTTGTAAATCATTCCCATCATTATATAACTTCATCATCGTCATACTCAGTTATTATCATCATCATCAAACATTATGATTATTATAATCATAATCATAATCATTCTTTATCAAATATCCTAATCGTACTCATCATCTATTATCATCTTCTATATCATCATTATTCACCTCGACTATCACCATAATCGTATTCATCGTCTTTATCAATCATCACAGAACACGATCATCATTATCTATGCTTGATCGAAATAGAAGGTAGTAGCAGTGGGAAACAGAAAGAAGTCTTCATCATCATTAATTATTTTATTATAATCATTTTACAGGCTTCATTATATAACATCACCATTATCGCCGCACAGGAACCGAAGGAAGTTGTAGTAGTATCCTTGATCAAATAATCAACAAGGAATAACAGAAAAACGAGGTGGGTCTTGTGGGTTAATGAAGATGGTGTGGTGTTAGTTTCGGCCCAAGTGCATTTGGATCACAGCCCGTTTAATAACTAACACGTTAGAGACTAAAACGCAGCCCAAGTGACGATTCAATAGTATGATTAAATGAATACAATAGTGAAGGGATAAGAATGTATGTGGGAGTTGGGACAGTTAGTCGGCCACTATGTTTGTTCCCATGTATATTCAATAAAGTGCTTTATATATTCTATTTCCTCTTTCTGTATTAACACCGACACTTTCATCATCAATTCTCATTGGTTAAATCATTGAACTCTCTATTCTCACCACTTAAATACCGTAACAAAAACTGGATGGTAGCAGAAATAGTTCGTACGTTAACAGCAGGAAAAGGAAATAAGAGAAAAAAATAGATGTAACGTTACTTTGATTGAAACAACAAAAGAAGTAAGCGGTTGCGGCAGAAACGGTTGTGAGTTGTAGAGAAGAGAGAGGGACGAAGAGAGAGAAGGAAGGGAACCAAAGAATGGAAGTAGTTTGCAAATGGGTTTGGTCTTTGGGTTGGTCTATGGTTCACCCGAACAGAAGTACAAAACAAAAAGAAGTTTGCAGCAATGGCGATTTGTTTATGGTGATCAAGGTGGTTCATGGTTTATGGGTCTTCGTCTAACAACAACTCATGTGGTAGTAGTCGAAAAACAAAGTATCGAGTAAGCAGGGACAATATACCTTAGTACGTTTTTTGGTGATCATAAGGGGTGATTTCAATTAGAATAAAATAATTCGTGAATCATAGAAGTGGTGATTGTTTTCGTTGAATATGAAAGAGGATTAAGGTGATATTGTGGTGGTGTTTGAGAGTGAAAATAAATTGAAGGGTTTCTTTTGTAGCATCATAAGTACTGAACTGGGTTATATGTCGATAGGAACTTCATACAGAGAAGAAAAATAAAAAAAAAAATAATATAACTAAAGCAGACTAAGACTCCTAACAGATTTTGGAATTTACTGTGAAGATGGAATATTATTTGTACGAATTAACCATCACAACAGATAGACAATGACCTGATATATTAGCTGGCTTACAGTAATTCATGGTCGACAAGAGTATTTTAGCAAGGACAGAATAATATAAAAAAAATAAACTGAAATAGATGGCTAACTGAATTGTACTCTTTAACTGTTGTAAATTGTTGACAAAATCAAATAAAAACAAAATGTAATCAGCTTTGAAGGTAAAGTGGAACTGATTCTGATCCTTTATTCTTGGTTCTATATATATTTATTAATAATTATGTTACTATATATATATATATATATATTATTATTTATGTCATATGGATAATATATTCTATGATAATATATTTTGAATATTTAATTCAATTCGAATGATTAAATTTTATTTTATTATTTCAATTTATTATACATACTATTATTTATATTTACATATGTATATATATATACATATTTTATTTATAACAATTGTTCGTGAATCGTCGGGCACGGTTAAAGGGTACTTGATTTCATGAACATAGTTTTCAAAATTTTCGAGACTCAACATTACAGACTTTGCTTATCGTGTCGGAAACATATAAAGATTAAAGTTTAAATTTGGTCGGAAATTCCCGGGTCATCACAGTACCTACCCGTTAAAAGAAATTTCGTCCCGAAATTTGATCGAGGTCGTCATGGCTAACTATAAGAATGTTTTCATGACGAATATGAGTTGATAAATAGAGTTTTATCATCATTGAGTAATATAGATAAAACAATTTGATTATACGAAGAGTATAAGTGAAGCTATCACAAGAGAATGAAATAAGTAGGTATAGATTCGTCATATCTTTTGACGTGGATAGGATTGATTTTCAAGTTCAAGAGATTTGGATAAAATTTCGTAATACGATTTGGTGTTTCGGCGATTTAGGAAATCAGGATCTTCTTTGATTAAATGCAATAATCTGTTCCGATTTCTCTGTCGGATATTTCACTATAAATCCACCCCCTTTGTTTCTTTATTTTCCACAACTCACACCTTCTATTCTTTCTTCTTAATTCATACTTTAAAACGTTCGTCAATATGCTACATCCTGTTCTGATCCTTGGTATACTCTTAACTTTTATATCGGTCATTCTTCTTTTTCATTTACTGCCAGAAGAATCTATTTACTTCTACTATACCCTTGGGTTTATAGTGTTTCTAGTTCTCCCGTGTCTTTATATTGCTATATGCATCGACATATACGGTTTAATATTTCTGGGTGGTTGTTGGGTTTTATATCTTCCCTTATACTTCGATGTCCCTGCTTCTGTCTTTTATAATCATTGTCATCCACAGTTAATGCCCTCTCCTATTTGCTGCGGTTTATACCCCCATTTATACTTCGAAACTTCATTCTTTCGTTTCCTCTTCTTGCCACTAAGCATCGTATGTAATGGTCCAGAATTTGTAGGTATGAAGTTTTGGATGAACATAGTTAATGTTTTAAGAAGGGAATCGTAATGGTGCGATCTTGATTTGGTAAATTACCAGAATATCTGGAAAGATAGAACTATCAATAAGGTATGTTCTTAATATGTTTAGAGATTAGGTAGAATGTAAGAGTCGTGTAAATGACACATGATGATGGTACTGAGAATCATCACGTTCCATTAGAAACTCAGCACGTCTTATCGTAATATAATCACGTTGATCAAGTGTCATTATATTATACTAAACCATGCTTCAGTTCCCAACACTACTTTAAAAACATTCATATTCGAATTTTTCAGAATTTAGAAACCAACACAGTTTCTTTTATGTTGCAGATATTACGGTGAGATAAATAATTTCAGATAAGAATAGCTATGAAAATATCTTCAGAAATATTGAAGATATTTATGATGATATTTTGGAATTTCTAAGTTGATGAAGAAAAATTTTCCGCAAGATTTTAACATGACCTCGGAACAAGATATTCTCTAAAGATTTCATCGGATCCAGAATTACCTGGATTCTTTGAATATAGGGTTTGGTCCTTGTATTTGTCCTTGGTCTCCTTCACGGTTAGCTCAATCCATTTTTCAATACCAGATTTTCTATCGAGCGTTCCCAACACTCCATTCTTTATCATCCAACTCTTGGCCATTTAGGCCATCTACAATTTTACTGTTTCCTCTGCATTTAATGCAGCCATATTTGAATCGTCGGTTATCAATCCGAGGTGGTTTCAAGAGAATGGTATTTTTTAGATGATTAAACGCTGATGGTAATATGGTGGAATATAAAAGGTTCCCCGGTAATAATAAAAGAGCATACATATAAATCAAGGTGATAATAAGGTTGTTTCGAACGAAAAGTCGAAGTTGATTTGCTGGAGCTGTGACAAAATTTGCTACTTTGAAAGGAATTACCAAGTTATTTTGGGTAATAATAACACTAAAGGAATTATCACAACTATGTGTTAAACGTTTACTCAGTTTCCGAGAGTTTTTCAGATGCATAACTAAATGCATCAATCTTTTCTTCCGTAGATGAAGTGCGGTTGATTCATCCTATCGATTGAGGTGTTTTCAAGAATCATGAAAGGTTTGAACGCAGATTGTAATTGTGATGATATGAATGGGGTTTAAAATGAAATCAAGTGGCAAACTTGAAGACTTGTTTAGTTTCATATGTTATAATCAATATTTTAATTCATTTTAATTGTCCAGTGTTGGTAGTCCACAGTTGATAGTCCACAGTAACAGTCCAGTAATTCATATATAGTTTAATATATAATATTTGAATTAATTAATAAATATCGTGACCCGTGTACATGTCTCAGACTCGATCACAACTCAAAGTATATATATTATTTGAGAATCAACCTCAACCCTGTATAGAGAACTCGATCATTACTGCATATAGAGTGTCTATGGTGATTCCAATTAATATATATAGATGCGTCGATATGATATGTCAAAACCTTGTATACGTGTCCCGATATTTAAAGTGCGTAAAATAAATAACAGAAATTAAATGACGATAATTAAAGTGCGTAAAGTAAATAACAGAAATTAAATGACGATAAATAAAATTGCGAGAATGTAAATTGCGATAAATAAACTGCGATAAATAAATTGCGATAATTAAATGGTAATACGGAATTAACAGTTAGCTAGGAACAGTTAGCTAGGATTTTGTTAGCGTGGATTCTTAATAGAATTTCATATTGTTAATTAATCTATTTCTAATCAATTTTTATTGTGTCCATTATTTCTTCATTATGCCACTTGTTGGATTCTGATAGGTCAAAATCCAAATATGTAATTGGATGAATATGGTTATTCTGTGGTGAACGGATTTGTATATCGGTGGATGTAAGTAGGATAGTGTATGACTGTTGAAACAGATTCGAAGAACGTACAATGTAACTTATTAATGTGAAATTTAAATAGTCCTCGGGTATTACCTACCCGTTAAAATATTTTCACCATTAACAGTTTGTACAAGAGAATTTTTAATTACAATCTTTATGAAAACATATATACATATATATTTTCTTCAGATGTATTCATGGATTTAATGAGTTAATATAATATTAAACTCATTTGCTTTTCGGTTGGAACTAGAATAAATAATCTTTAAAATTTTAGAGATTACATATTCGACATGTCGAACGAAGATCATACTCAAAGTACAGATGATGATATTGAAGCATGGATTGTTGATGGTACTGGTGCTGTTATTGATTGTACTGTTGGTGCCGGTGATGTTGCTGAAGCTGGTACATTTTGCACCACATTCTCCGAATTGATTATTCGAGCGCGAAGTTCGCTAATTTCTTCTATTATTTCGGGATGATTGTCGGTCGGAACGAGCGGATGAATAAGGTTCAGAATTGTGGATAGGATATAATCTTGTCAAGTTACCCCGAAAATGAGACTGAAAATGGTGTCTCGAACAGGTTCGCCGGTAAACGCTTCAGGTTCATTGTCAAGAGGTGAATTTGGTTGGTGGAAGGGATTGCCTTTTGCGCGTTTCCATTAATTAAGTCGACTACGAACCCATCAGATGAATTGATAATGGCTGATTGGTTGATTCATGCCGATGACGCTGTTTTCGGAGCTTAGGTGAACATCTATGTCGGAATAGCTGTCGGAATAGCTTATCGGAATCTGAGGGACTCGAACTGGTTTAGGGATTCATCCCGTACGATCAGATGAAGGATTTTCGATAAGAAATAGATTATAGGATATAGATTAGTACCCTGCAGTACATAATTTACATATGCATATATAATACTAAAATCCCATAAGTTACGGAGGAATCTACGGAAGCTGTCAGGCATCGGTAACAATAACAGGTACGCTAAGGTATGAATTAGCAGATATGCTAAGATATAAATTTTTGTCTATACACTAATCATGCAATTAATGCAATAAGATGTGTCTAGACTAAGGATGATAAGCAAGTGATTCTCTAAGAATGATAAGCAGGAAATTTTCGACACAAAATGATAAGCAAAACTTTTGACATGCAGACACGGTCGAAGTCCAGACTCACTAATGCATCCTAACGACTTATCAGTCAGACACACTAATGCAGACATGGTTCGCTAAGACCACCGCTCTGATACCAACTGAAAGGACCCGTCCTAATCCATCCGGACGAAGTCCATATCGATTATAAACGATTCACAATAGTTGATAACATCGCGAGGTACTTGACCTCTATATGATACATTTTACAAACACTGCATTCGTTTTGAAAAGACAATCTTTCATTACATCTAAAGTTGACAGACATGCATACCATTTCATAATATATCCAACTATAATTGACTTAATAATGATCTTGATAAACTCAACGACTCGAATGCAACGTCTTTTGAAATATGTCATGAATGACTCCAAGTAATATCTTTAAAATGATCAAATGCACGGTGGAAGATTTCTTTCGTACCTGAGAATAAACATGCTTTCAAGTGTCAACCAAAAGGTTGGTGAGTTCATTAGTTTAACATAAATAATCATTTCCATCATTTTAATAGACCACAAGATTTTCATTTCCAGTTCTCATAAATAAACGTCCCATGCATAGAGACAAAATATCATTCATATGGATTGAACACCTGGTAACCGACATTCACAATAAGTATATAAGAATATCCCCATCATTCCGGGATCCTCCTTCGGACATGATATAAATTTCGAAGTACTAAAGCATCCGGTACTTTGGATGGGGCTTGTTGGGACCGTAGATCTATCTTTAGAGTTCGCGTCAATTAGGGTGTCTGTTCCCTAATTCTTAGATTACCAGACTTAATAAAAAGGGCATATTCGATTGGATAATCCAACCATAGAATGTAGTTTCGATTACTTGTGTCTATTTCGTAAAGCATTTATAAAAGCAGCGCATGTATTCTCAGTCCCAAAAATATATATTGCAAAAGCATTTAAAAAGGGATTAATGAAAACTCACGCATATAAATATTGTAAAACAGTTAATAAAGCATTTGCATGTATTCTCAGCCCAAAAACATAAAGAGTAAAAAAAAAAGGGCAAATAAAACTCACCTAATGTATTTTGTAGTAAAAATACATATGACGACATTGAACAAGTATAGGGTTGGCCTCGAATTCACGAACCTATATCATTTGTATATTTATCAATATTCATAATCGTAACCGAATAAGTTTATATATATAATTTATTAATTATGTCATTTTTATGTTAATTATATATTTATGTCTCATATATTCGTTTTATTTGTATATTTATGTATATATATGTTTCATTTGTTTATCAAAACAGTAGTTTTTATTATACTAAGTTAATATTAGTAAAGATAAAAATAATGATAATAACATTAATAATATACTTATGTTAAATATAATAGCTCTACTAAATATAAAATGATAATAATACTATTATTTATGAAAGTACTAATAAATTGTATCATTTTTATAATAATGTTACCAATATTAATCATAATCATAATATTTATAATAATACTAAAATCGTACGTTTGATAATATTAATATTACTTAATAATAATAAAAATGATAATACATTAATAATATTACATAATAATAATACTAGTGACGATAATTATATTAGTAATAATGATAATAATAATAATAACTAATATTAACATTAATATTAATAATAATAATAATCATAATAGTCATAATACTTATAACTATGGTGATAATAATAATTAGTATAATACTAATAATAATTATAATACTAGTAAAAATATCAATAATTAATAGTAATAACCATAATAATAATAATAATAATCTTGATCATAACAATAATAATGAATTGATAATAGGAACTGCCTTCAAAGGCTAAAAATAACAATAAAACGCCCGAGCCGGGACTCGAACCCGCGACCTCCTATTAACCCACAAACTCTCCTCACCAATTAGCCAATTCAATTTTTCTGTTTTAAATGCCCTTGTATAAATATGTAACCCGTATTCTAACAGCTTCCATCTTCCTCATCATCCTTTATTTTCATCTTGTAAATCATTCCCATCATTATATAACTTCATCATCGTCATACTCAGTTATTATCATCATCATCAAACATTATGATTATTATAATCATAATCATAATCATTCTTTATCAAATATCCTAATCGTACTCATCATCTATTATCATCTTCTATATCATCATTATTCACCTCGACTATCACCATAATCGTATTCATCGTCTTTATCAATCATCACAGAACACGATCATCATTATCTATGCTTGATCGAAACAGAAGGTAGTAGCAGTGGGAAACAGAAAGAAGTCTTCATCATCATTAATTATTTTATTATAATCATTTTACAGGCTTCATTATATAACATCACCATTATCGCCGCACAGGAACCGAAGGAAGTTGTAGTAGTATCCTTGATCAAATAATCAACAAGGAATAACAAAAAAACGAGGTGGGTCTTATGGGTTAATGAAGATGGTGTGGTGTTAGTTTCGGCCCAAGTGCATTTGGATCACAGCCCGTTTAATAACTAACACGTTAGAGACTAAAACGCAGCCCAAGTGACGATTCAATAGTATGATTAAATGAATACAATAGTGAAGGGATAAGAATGTATGTGGGAGTTGGGACAGTTAGTCGGCCACTATGTTTGTTCCCATGTATATTCAATAAAGTGCTTTATATATTCTATTTCCTCTTTCTGTATTAACACCGACACTTTCATCATCAATTCTCATTGGTTAAATCATTGAACTCTCTATTCTCACCACTTAAATACCGTAACAAAAACTGGATGGTAGCAGAAATAGTTCGTACGTTAACAGCAGGAAAAGGAAATAAGAGAAAAAAATAGATGTAACATTACTTTGATTGAAACAGCAAAAGAAGTAAGCGGTTGCGGCAGAAACGGTTGTGAGTTGTAGAGAAGAGAGAGGGACGGAGAGAGAGAAGGAAGGGAACCAAAGAATGGAAGTAGTTTGCAAATGGGTTTGGTCTTTGGATTGGTCTATGGTTCACCCGAACAGAAGTACAAAACAAAAAGAAGTTTGCAGCAATGGCGATTTGTTTATGGTGATCAAGGTGGTTCATGGTTTATGGGTCTTCGTCTAACAACAACTCATGTGGTAGTAGTCGAACAATAAAGTATCGAGTAAGCAGGGACAATATACCTTAGTACGTTTTTTGGTGATCATAAGGGGTGATTTCAATTAGAATAAAATAATTCGTGAATCATAGAAGTGGTGATTGTTTTCGTTGAATATGAAAGAGGATTAAGGTGATATTGTGGTGGTGTTTAAGAGTGAAAATAAATTGAAGGGTTTCTTTTGTAGCATCATAAGTACTGAACTGGGTTATATGTCGATAGGAACTTCATACAGAGAAGAAAAATAAAAAAAAAATAATATAAGTAAAGCAGACTAAGACTCCTAACAGATTTTGGAATTTACTGTGAAGATGGAATATTATTTGTACGAATTAACCATCACAACAGATAGACAATGACCTGATATATTCGCTGGCTTACAGTAATTCATGGTCGACAGGAGTATTTTAGCAAGGACAGAATAATATAAAAAAATAAACTGAAATAGATGGCTAACTGAATTGTACTCTTTAACTGTTGTAAATTGTTGACAAAATCAAATAAAAACAAAATGTAATCAGCTTTGAAGGTAAAGTGGAACTGATTCTGATCCTTTATTCTTGGTTTTATATATATTTATTAATAATTATGTTACTATATATATATATATATATTATTTATGTCATATGGATAATATATTCTATGATAATATATTTTGAATATTTAATTCAATTCGAATGATTAAATTTTATTTTATTATTTCAATTTATTATACATACTATTATTTATATTTACATATGTATATATATATATATACATATTTTATTTATAACAATTGTTCGTGCATCGTCGGGCACGGTCAAAGGGTACTTGATTTCATGAATATAGTTTTCAAAATTTTCGAGACTCAACATTACAGACTTTGCTTATCGTGTCGGAAACATATAAAGATTAAAGTTTAAATTTGGTCGGAAATTCCTGGGTCATCACAAGGTGCCTTCTTATACCTGCTAGTGCAACTTTTGACTCCGATGGTGTGATGGCTTTGATTTTGGGTACTACGAGGTGATTACGTGTATGTTTATTTAGGTTTATCTCTATGTTGACCGCGTTTGACTTATGATAGGTGATGAGTGATATCCGGAAGGATTAGCTCTTCGTTAACCACTTTTGGTTGTGATTGATGGTGAGCGATTTCGGAAAGAACCGTTATTTGTAGGTTTTTGATGATTAATTGTCCATATAAATTATGCACATAGCCATTTTGTGCACATGGTTGTGAGTAATAGCCGTTTTTGGACACTTGAGTTTTGTGTGAAATAACCTTCATGCGTTTAGTATTGAAAACTATTGGTTGTTTTATACGCCAATGGTAGGTTCGGGAGGACCATGTTCTGTAATTAGTGATGCGATAGCCGTGTTTCGCTCACATGTTGTTAAAGGGTGACAGTAGCCATTTTGTACACATTGGGTTTTGTGTTGCCATAGTCGATTTGGACGTTAGCGGTTTTGGTCGCTTGCTTACGATATTACGATAGCTGCGTACTAGCCGTGTTTGCGCACTACTAAGGATGTTAGGTAATAAGTGTAATCCGTAAGGATTCGCTTTTGTCCGGTTTTCATCATTTTGAGTTGTTGACCTTAGTTTGAGACTTGGTTGTTTTTAGCATTGTACTTGGTAAGGGTACGCTCAAGGATTGATATCTCGGTACGAGATCGATTGAGTTTTTCCCGATTGGAGGGATTGAGCAAATTCTTGTGCTCGGATTTGTGAATTTTAATAAATCACGGGTGACGAGTTGGTTATTAATGGTGACTCTTAGAGAAGGATTGCCTAGAGACGTTGAAAGAATACGTGGCAATTTCGCGTATTCTAAGTGATCGTTATAGACTTCGGATGTTGTGTGTATTGTACGTTTCGGAATGCGTGCAAATGTGTACTTAGTTTTTGGATAAATCTTCGGGTTAATGTGTAATGTGGTGGAATTCGGATTGTAACGTTTGTTGAGGACCATAGAGTGCGGTTCAGGGTGGTTAAGTGACGAGGATCACGAGGACGTGATCGATTCTAAGTGGGGGAGAGTTGTAAGACCCGTGTATTTTTCTTTGTACATATATGTATTTATAAGTATTCAAGGTGTGGGGTTTTGTTGTATATAATTAACAAGCAAAAGAAGCTGAACTGGGCATTTGGCGCGCCGCGCGGCCCTATGGCGCGCCGCGCCACTACGGGCTGACAGATTCCTCTTCTTTTTAAATTAGATATTTTGAGGGCAATTTGGTAAAATCACTTAAGGGCCGAATTAAATGCCTTAGATCAGTTTTGGGAGCTCATTTACTCCTTTCACAACCACCTTATCATCTTCAATTCGATTCTTTAGAGAGTGCATTTCTAGAGTGAGAAAGCTCCATTAAAGGAAGAAGGAGGTTCAATCGGGTCTTAGTGCGAGTTTTAAAGCCGTTCATCTAGTCGCTAGCTACGTGGTGATTGTGTTGGTAAGTTATAAAACCCAATTTCTTACTTTAATTGTATTAAGGGTTAGGGTTTGGGTTAGTGATGCACACAAAACCCAATTGCTAGTAAATTTGGGGGTTTTGGGTAAATTTGGGTCTTGTAGACTCAAAGATGACTAATTAGGGTTTTCAAGTATTAAATTATGTTTATAAGCTTAAATTGGTTAGTTAAAGTACTAGAACACTTTAATGATATGTAAATGGGTGTTAATTGGGTATGGATGACCCAAATGGGTGTGTTGACCTTGAAATGGGTCAAATGGGTCTTTAATGACCTAAGTGGTCTTGCATGAGTGAAAATGAGTTAACTTTGTGATTTAAAAGTGTTTTAAACCCATCTTGGTTAATGATTAGGGTTTTGGTGTGTGTTGACCCAAAGTTAGGGTTAAGGGTTCAAATGGGTTGAAATTTGCACCTTGGGTCAAAATGGCTTTGGAATGGTGAAAGGATCGGTTGACCAACTTGAGTTTGCGTTTGATAATATGTATAATATGATAGGTGCGTTACATTGAGGTCTTGCAAGCTCGGGTAACTTTCCACAAGAGTTTTGAGGTGAGTGGAATAATTATATGCATAGGTATATAATGTATCTATTTGTTGTAGCTTGAAATGTGTAGTGTCAAGGTGTTAAGACACCACATTTCACGTGAAGAGTGTAGCATCGAGGTGTTAAGATGCCATTTGGGTGTAGCATCAAGGTGTTAAGATGCCACCTAGGAGTGTAGTGTCGAGGTGTTAAGACACCATTCCGTAAAATATGAGTGAAGCATCGAGGTGTTAAGATGCCACTCGGGGTGAAGTACCGAGGTGTTAAGGTGCCACCCTAGGGGTTAGTGGTGCGAGGTGTTAAGTGCCCTAACGGATATTATGAACACCGATGGCGTTTTCACGAGCGCCATTCCCTTGTACGATTGGTTAACCATGGTTATTTGTGTTGTAAGCATATTATATTGTTCGAGTTATATTTATATGCGGTTGTTATGCTAGCTCGTGGTATTGGAGAATGATAGTTTGTAATTTTGACGATAAGCTATTGTGTTTGCTAGCATGTTTGCGGTATTGTGTAAGTGTATGCAAGTAGGTATAATTATATATGTATTCATATAATTATTGCATTCATTAAGCTTTGCTTAACCTCTCGTTGTTTACTTTTTATAAGTTCGGTTGTGAACAAGGGTAAGGGCATTACCTTGGATTAGAGATCCCGCCTCGTTAGGGGACGCTTTTGGATGGGTTGACTTTTGGGAGTTTGACCGAGACGTGGGTAGTTTAATCCCAAACGCCATGCTCATAGTGTAGTTTGGTACTTAAACTTTTTGGTGGTCGAAACTCATAAATTGTATTAAAATTGTATTTTGGGTCGTGTGGGCCCCGCTTGTAAAACATCATTTTTATGTTTGAATCGTGATAGTTTTACATATTTAAATGTGTGGTTAAAAGCATGTCGTCTAAAAATGTCGGGAACTAGTCGATCTTTTTCGCATTTGAAACTTTCCGGACATGCCTGAATGGCGAGCCGCGCGACCATCCTGGGGCGCCGCGCCACTTCACTGTACAGCAATTTTTTTTTTATTTTGTATTTTCACGTGGTTTGGTCGCGGGTTGGTTTGGGTTGTTACAAAAGTGTAGGTCTCCGATTTGTTGGAATGAAGTGGGGGATAGACAGATTACGGGTCCGGAGATAATACAAGAAACTACCGAGAAAATCATCCAAATTCAACAACGATTGAAAACCGCCCAGAGTCGACAAAAGAGCTACGCGGACAGTAAAAGAAAAGATATAGAGTTTGATATTAGAGAAATGGTCATGCTTAAGGTTTCACCTTGGAAAGGCGTTGTTCGATTTGGTAAACGGGGGAAACTAAATCCAAGGTACATTGGACCATTCAAGATTATAGATCGTGTCGGACCAGTAGCTTACCAACTAGAGCTACCTCAACAACTCGAGGCTGTACATAACACTTTCCACGTCTCGAATTTGAAGAAATGTTTTGCTAAAGAAGATCTCACTATTCCGTTGGATGAAATCCAAATCAATGAAAAACTTCAATTCATTGAAGAACCCGTCGAAATAATGGATCGTGAGGTTAAGAAACTTAAGAAAAATAAGATACCGATTGTTAAGGTTCGATGGAATGCTCGTAGAGGACCCGAGTTCACCTGGGAGCGTGAAGATTAGATGAAGAAGAAATACCCGCATCTATTTCCAGAAGATTCGTCAACACCTTCATCAACTTAAAATTTCGGGACAAAATTTATTTAACGGGTAGGTACTGTAGTGACCCGAACTTTTCTATGTTTATATATATTAATTGAGATTGATATTTACATGACTAAATGTTTCCAACGTGTTAAGAAATCAAACTTGTTAAGACTTGATTAAATGAAATAAGTTTCATATAGACAATTGATCACCCAAGTTGACCGGCGATTCACGAACGTTACAAATTTGTAAAAACTACATGTTGTGGTATATATAGACATATATATATGGTTGACATGAGATTATGATGAGTAAGTATCTCACTAAGTATATTAACAATGTGTGATATACATAAGAAATGAGATTATTAAGTTAAGAAACTCGAAATGATATATATAACGATTATCGTTATGATAACGTCTACTAAATACATATGTATCATATTAAGATATTGATACACTATATTTAACATGATAAAATGATATATAAATATATCATTAAGGGTGTTAACAATGAACTACATATGTAAAAACAAGACTACTAACTCAAGAATTACGAAACGAGACTTATATGTAACGATTATCGTTGTAACTATATTTTAATGTATATATCATATTAAGAGATATTAATACATCATAATATCATTATAATATAATAATTTAACATCTCATTTGATATAATAAACATTGGGTTAACAACATTAATTGAGATCGTTAACTTAAAGGTTTCAAAACAACACTTACATGTAACGACTAACGAAGACTTAACGACTTCATTAGAATGTATATACATGTTGTGTTTTGATATGTATTCTTAAACTTTTGAAAGACTTCAAGACACATATCAAAGTACTTCTACTTAACAAAAATGCTTACAATTACATCCTCGTTCAGTTTCATCAACAATTCTACTCGTATGCACCCGTATTCGTACTCGTACAATATACAGCTTTTAGATGTATGTACTATTGGTATATTGATAATGCTAAAAACGAATATATATTTCATAGCATTATTCCTCAATAAAGACAAGCTTTTAGTTGCAACTGTTCTATTTACAAGTGATATTCGTTTAAATAATAAAAGGTGAAGACAAAAGATAGATTCGACGAATTGAAGACGCAAACGACCAAAAAGCTCAAAAGTACAAAATACAATCAAAGAGGTTCCAATTATTGATAAGAAACGTCTAAAAATGACAAGAGTACAAGTTACAAAATGCAAAGTACAAGATATTAAATTGTACGCAAGGACGTTCGAAAATCCGGAACCGGGACCAGAGTCAACTCTCAACGCTCGACGCAACGGACTAAAAATTACGAGTCAACTATGCACATAAATATAATATAATATTTAAATAATTCTTAAAAATTATTTATATATTATATTTATATTTAAATATCGTCGGCAAATTAAAATACAAACTTGTGTGAGCTGGTTTTACGAACTCCACGACTTGCGGAGTTTGTAGTGAAAAAAGGCCGCGACTCGCGGAGTCCCCAATTCTGAAACTGTCTATAAAAGCCAACGCATTCGACGAGTTTTAAATATCCAAAATATCCATCCTCTCTATCTATATACGTAAATATATATATATATATATATATAATTTATATTTTAATTTTAATTTTAATTTTAATTTCTAATAATAAGGGTATGTTAGCGAATGTTGTAAGGGTGTAAGTTGAAATTCTGTCCGTGTAACGCTACGCTATTTTTAATCATTGTAAGTTATGTTCAACCTTTTTAATTTAATGTCTCGTAGCTAAATTATTATTATGCTTATTTAATACCGAAGTAATCATGATGTTGGGCTAAAAATATTAAAATTGGGTAATTGGGCTTTGTACCATAATTGGGGTTTGGATAAAAGAACGACACTTGTGGAAATTAGACTATGGGCTATTAATGGGTTTTATATTAACTAAACAATACCTTGTTAATTTAATATACAAACTTATAATTTGACATATTTATATATAACCACATACGCTTAACTGGGTACGGTGGGCGGGATATCTATAAATACCAATAATTATTCATTTTACCGGACACGAAACTGGATTAATAGTTAATAGACTTTTTGAAACAGGGGTGAATTACATTCAAGGGTAATTGGTGTAATTGTTAACAAAGTAGTAAACCCTTGGTTTACACGCAGTCGATAACCTGGTGTATTCATTAAACAAAGTATTAAAACCTTGTTATAATTCGAATCCCCAATTAGTTGGAATATTTGACTTCGAGAATAAGAATAATTTGACGAAGGCTTTCGCTCTTTATATTTATGACTGATGGACTATTATGGACAAATCCGTATGGACATATTAAATAATCTAGGACAAAGAACAATTAACCCATGGGAATAAACTAAAATCAACACGTCAAACATCATGATTACAGAAGTTTAAATAAGCATAATTCCTTTATTTTCATATTTAATTGCACTTTTAATTATCGCACTTTTATTTATTGTTATTGTATTTAATTACACTTTTATTTATTGTCTTTGTATTTAATTGCACTTTTAATTTTCGTACTCTTTAATTATCGTAATTTTATTTTATCGCACTTTTATTTATCGCAATTTCATTATCGTTATTTACTTTACGCTTTAAATTAAGTCTTTTATTTATTTAATATTTTACATTAGGTTTTAATTGTGACTAAAGTTTTAAAATCGACAAACCGGTCAATAAACGGTAAAAACCCCCCTTTTATAATAATAATATTACTTATATATATTTGTATTTTTATAAATTAAAACTAATATAGCGTTAAGCTTTGTTTAAAGATTTTTCCCTGTGGAACGAACCGGACTTACTAAAAACTACACTACTGTACGATTAGGTACACTGCCTATAAGTGTTGTAGCAAGGTTTAAGTATATCCATTCTATAAATAAATAAATATCTTGTGTAAAATTGTATCGTATTTAATAGTTTTTCATAGTAAAATATAAGCTATTTCATATACACCTCGCATAAAAATCTAGCTTAAAAGCCGGAAGCGCAACGCTAATATAAAAAAAAATGATTTTTATTTTTAGTTTACTTTTATAAAAATACGTTTTTATAAAAATACGTTTTAAATATTCAAAAATATAAAAAGAAAAACAAAAATATAAATATTTTTAAGAGTTTCTTAAATATTTAAGTTTTATAAAGTTTCTTTATTTTTATTTTATAAAAATATAAGTTTTATTTAAATATTTTGTGTTTATTTAAAACATAAAATCAAAAACCGAAAAAAAAATATTTATAAATTTATTTTTAAGATTTTTATTTATAAAATTATAAGTATCTTTATTTTTATTTTAGTTTTTAAAATATAAGTTTATTTATATTTTAATTAAATTAAAAACAGAAAAATAAAAAAATATAAATATTAAAAACCAAAACCTGTCAAACGAAAGCACCTTATCTGAAATTTCAAACCCCGTGACTCGCGGAGTTTGTTGCCAGGTGGAACCGCAACTCGCGGAGTTTACCCTGACGCGCCTGACAGAACCCTAATCAGCATTTAATACGGAGTTTATTATTATTATTATTATTATAAAAACCCTAATTAGGTTTTGTTAATTAATTAATTTAGTTTAGTTTTAATTATTTTATATATTTAGTTTAATTAGTTTAATTAAATTGTAAAATTAATAGTTTTAATAAATAAATAATATAAAAATAATATTTTTATAAAAATTGTACATTTTTATAACTTTTAGTGTATTTTTATATTTTGTCCCTTTTTATTCGTTTTAGCGTAACTTTTGTATTTTTCGCTCGTATTTAATTTTAAGTCATAGTTTTTGCCATAGTTATTTTTACTTCTAGATTTTTAAGCTTTGCCGTAAAATCCCTTAAGTGCTTTTTCTTTAGACTAAGATTTAGGTGCTCTAGAATTTTGCGACGCATTTTTATATTTTAGTACCTTTTTAAGTTATTGCCATTTGGGATATAGTTTTTCTTTTAAGCTTTAATATTTTTAGACGCAACTTTTAATTTTTTAGTTTTTAATTCCTTTTTAAGTTTCGACGCGCTACTTTCTTATTTTTATTTTTCGACCCCTTTTACCTATGTATCAATTATCACTCCAATTAGTAATCTCAATTTGTAATTTTAATTTTAAGTTAGTGATAGTAATAAGGTTGGGATAGTCGAGTGTTTTTAAGTTTTATAAGTCACTCTTTTTCTTTCTTATTTTTTGACGCCTTTTATTTTTCAACCCTTTTCTTTTTCGACCTTTTCCGACGCGCTCTTTCTTTTTCTTTCTTATTTCTCGCCATTCTAATTTTAGGATATAGATTTTTATTCTACTTCTTCTCTAAATTTCTTAAAATTACAAAAATTTATTTTAAGTGGTTAAATTGATAGACATCAAAATTTTCTGGTTCATAGTAATAGTTGGATTTGTACGTGGACCGGGTTATTGGAGCCAAACAGTACTCAATTATATTGAGACCAAACGAATCCTGCCCCTCTGCTGCATCTTTTGGCTATTCGAAACGTGGGCAAAATCAGAAAAGTCTATTAATTGGATAACTTATATATTTTTTCTTTCCTTTTAAAAACTAATAGGATATTCAGTGAATGCACCGAGCAAGACGTTCACCACCTTTTGTACGTTCACCACCTGTAACTCGATCAAGACATCTAGCAAATATTGTCGCCTTTGATTTTTCTTTAGAATCGTCATCCAGTCGACCAAGTACTCCAATTCAAATTTCCGATAATCCATTTTTTGAACCCGACCTCACAATTGAGAATCCGGAGAATATTCAGGGACAATTCATAGATCCTGAACCATTTATTTTTCCTCCGGAACCACCAATCATTCAAACAGAGATTGTTGAGGAACGAATCATTAAATCAGAATGCTCTAGTGATTCAGATTCAACAAATTCAATCATGGAGAATCTGGAACCTTTAAGTATGGAAGACCGAATGCGAGCTAAACGCACTGGCCAAGGTCACACAATTACTCATCCAGACATTAATGCGCCAGATTATGAAATCAAAGGACAAATTCTACACATGGTGACTAATCAATGCCAATTTAGTGGTGCGCCGAAGGAAGATCCAAATGAACATCTTCGTACCTTTAATAGGATCTGCACACTATTTAAAATACGAGAAGTTGAGGATGAACAGATATATCTCATGTTATTTCCCTGGACTTTAAAGGGAGAAGCCAAAGATTGGTTGGAATCGTTACCTGAAGGAGCGATTGATACATGGGACGTTTTAGTTGAAAAATTTCTTAAACAATTCTTTCCTGCATCTAAAGCCGTAAGACTTCAAGGAGAAATTGTTACGTTCACACAGAAACCGAATGAAACTCTATATGAGGCATGGACAAGATTTGGAAAGTTATTAAGAGGATGTCCGCAACATGGTTTAGACACCTGTCAAATAGTACAAATATTCTACCAAGGATGCGACATCACTACAAGAAAAGACATAGATATAGCAGCTGGTGGTTCTATTATGAAGAAAACAGAAACTGATGCTTAGAAAATTATTGATAACACTGCTTCCCACTCACATGAGTGGCACCAAGAAAAAGATATCGTTAGATCATCTAAAGCAGCTAGAGCCGATTCTAGCAATGACTTAGATTCCATTTCAGCAAAGATAGACGCTGTCGAGAGACGAATGGAAAAGATGACTAAGGATATTCACTCAATACGAATTAGTTATGAACAGTGTGGAGGACCACATTTGACAAAGATTGTCTCAGTATTGAACTAACAATGGAACAAAGAGAGAATATTTCATATCTAAACCAAAGGCCTGGAAATAATTATCAGAATAATTATCAACCGCCAAGACCGATTTACAATCAAAACCAGAATTATAATCGAAATGTTCCATACAACAACCAACAAGGTCCTAGTAATCAACAAGTATCCAACAATACTTACAACCAGCAAAGACCTAATTTTCAAAACAAACCACCACAACCCGATGATAAAAAGCCAAATTTAGAAGATATGATGACAAAGCTAGTTGAAACTCAAACGCAGTTTTTCACATCTCAGAAACAAACCAATGAACAAAATGCTCAAGCATTTAGAAATCAACAAGCTTCTATTCAAAATTTGGAACAAGAAGTAAGTAACCTAGCAAGGTTAATAGGTGAAAGAAAGCCGGGAAGTTTACCTAGTGATATAAATGCTAACCCCCGGGATGAAACAGCTAAAGCCATTACCACAAGAAGTGGTACAACACTTAAACCACCTGAAATACCTGTAATTTCTGATGACGCTATTCCTACTCCACAAGAACCACAACCTGAAAAAGATAAGGAAAAAGAACCGGTAGTTGAAAAGGTTAATGAAGATAACACAGTTAAGGCTAAACCTTATGTTAAACCATACCAACCACCACTTCCTTACCCGAGTAAAATGAAAAAAGAGAAACTTGAAGCCGAGCAATCCAAATTCTTGGATATGTTTAAACAGATAAATGTAAATCTTCCTTTCATTGATGTAATTTCAGGAATGCCTAGATATGCTAAATTCTTGAAAGATCTGATCACAAATAGAAAGAAAATGGAAGAACTCTCGGCCGTTACTATGAATGCTAATTGTTCAGCAGTGCTGTTGAATAAGATACCAGAAAAATTATCAGATCCAGGAAGTTTCACAATTTCATGTTTTCTGGGTAGTCTTAGTTCAATAGAAGCATTGGCAGACTTAGGTGCTAGTATAAATTTAATGTCGTATTCACTATACACTAAGCTAGACCTTGGAGAATTGAAACCAACAAGAATAAGCATACAACTAGCTGATCGATCAATAAAATATCCTAGAGGGATAATGGAGAACATGCTAGTTAAAGTTGGTACTTTAGTATTTCCAGTAGATTTTGTTGTTCTGGACATGGAAGAAGATTCTCAAGTTCCTCTCATATTAGGAAGACCATTCTTAAACACGGCTAAAGCAATGATAGACGTGTTTGGTAAGAAACTGACCCTAAGTATAGAGGATGAGAGTGTTACCTTTTTAGTTGATAGAGCAATGCAACAACCGCAATCTGCAGATGATACATGTTATTATATTCAAACTATAGATTTACATGCAGAATTGTTAGAAGAATTTCCAGAATTACAAGGAACAGGAGAATGTTCTTTAGGAGAAGGAACTGAACCAATTGATGAAACTGAAATGTTAGCTACACTAATAGCTAATGGATATGAACCAACAACAGAAGAAATTCAAATGCTAAAAGAAGAAGACATATATCAATATAAATCATCGATAGAAGAACCTCCGACATTAGAGTTAAAGCCACTTCCAAACCATTTAGAATATGCTTATTTACATGGTGAATCTGAATTACCTGTAATAATATCATCTTCTCTTACTGAAAATGAGAAATCACAACTCATTTCTGTGTTAAAAGCTCATAAACCAGCCATTGCATGGAAAATTCATGATATTAAAGGAATAAGTCTTTCGTATTGCACACATAAAATCCTTATGGAAGAAGGTCATAAAACGTATGTGCAACGCCAACGAAGACTAAATCCTAATATGCAAGATGTAGTTAAGAAAGAAATTATTAAACTGCTAGATGCAGGTTTAATTTATCCAATCTCTGATAGTCCATGGGTAAGCCCAGTTCAATGCGTGCCTAAGAAGGGTGGCATGACTGTCATTACAAATGAGAAAAATGAGCTTATTCCTACTAGGACTGTAACAGGATGGCGTGTGTGTATTGATTATAGAAAATTAAATGACGCCACCAGAAAAGATCACTTTCCCTTACCTTTCATTGATCAAATGTTGGAAAGATTAGCCGGAAATAGTTACTATTATTTTCTTGATGGTTTTTCCGAATATTTTGAAATTCCAATAGCACCCGAGGACCAAGAGAAAACCACGTTCACGTGCCCTTATGGTACTTTTGCTTACAAACGCATGCCATTTGGACTTTGCAACGCCCCTGCAACCTTTCAAAGGTGCATGATGGCGATTTTTCACGACATGATAGAAGAATGCATGGAAGTTTTCATGGATGACTTTTCAGTCTTCGATGATACATTTGAATCATGTCTAGTTAATCTGGAACGAATGCTTATTAGATGTGAAAAATCAAATCTAGTACTTAATTGGGAGAAATGCCATTTCATGGTTAAAGAAGGCATCGTTCTTGGTCATAAAATCTCAAATGAAGGAATTGAAGTGGATAGAGCTAAAGTAGATGTAATTGCTAAACTTCCACATCCCACCAATGTTAGAGGAGTTAGGAGTTTTCTAGGGCATGCCGGTTTTTACCGACGTTTCATAAAAGATTTTTCTAAAATTGTCACTCCTATGAATAAACTCCTAGAAAAGGATGCTCCATTTATCTTTTCAGATGAATGCATCAAATCTTTTAATATTCTTAAAGAGAAACTCACTAATGCGCCGATCATGATAACACCAAATTGGAATCTACCGTTTTAGGACAAACGATTGAAAAACGATTTCAACCTATATATTATGCTAGTAAGACGTTACAAGGAGCATAAAAAAATTACACAACTACTGAAAAAGAACTCCTTGCTATTGTCTTTGCTTTTGACAAATTTCGTTCATATCTCGTTCTAGCTAAAACGGTGGTCTATACTGACCATTCTGCTCTTAGATACCTATTTTCAAAACAAGATGCCAAACCACGATTAATCCGTTGGATCTTACTATTACAAGAGTTTGATATTGAAATCCGAGATAAAAGAGGAGCAGAAAATCTCGCCGCTGATCATCTTTCTCGTCTTGAAAATCCCGAATTAGAAGTTCTAAATGAATCGGCCATACAAGACAACTTTCCTGATGAATATCTATTGAAGATAGGTTATAATGAAATTCCATGGTTTGCAGATTATGCAAACTACTTAGTATGTGGATTTCTTGAGAAATGATTGTCGTTCCAAAAATGAAAGTAATTCTTCAGTGATATAAAACACTATTTCTGGGAAGATCCACATTTGTTTAAAAGTTGTCCAGATGGAATAATACGCCGATGTGTATTCGAAGATGAAGCCAATAAAATCTTAAACCATTGTCACACAGGACCAACAGGAGGGCATTATGGGCCTCAACTAACAGCAAGGAAAGTTTATGATGCTGGATTCTATTGGCCTACAATTTACAAACACGCACACCTTCTTTGAAAATCCTGTGATGCTTGTCAAAGGGCCGGAAAAATAAGTCAACGTGATGAAATGCCACAAAATTTCATTCAAGTATGTGAAGTATTTGACATTTGGGGTATTGACTTTATGGGTCCATTTTTGAAATCTCATAATAATCGCTATATTCTCGTAGCCATTGATTATGTATCTAAATGGGCGGAAGCACAAGCTCTCCCAACTAACGATGCACGAGTTGTAGTCAACTTTTTAAAACGTCTTTTTGCAAGGTTTGGAACACCGAAAGCTTTAATAAGTGATCGGGGAACTCATTTTTGTAATAATCAACTTGAGAAAGTTCTTAAAAGATATGGAGTAACTCATAAAATCTCCACTGCATATCATCCACAAACAAGTAGACAAGTTGAAAATACCAACCGAGCTTTAAAACATATTCTAGAAAAAACTGTAGGATCAAATCCGAAGGAATGGTCCATAAAATTGGAGGATGCACTCTGGGCTTTTAGAACAGCCTACAAAACTCCAATTGGAACCACACCTTTCAGACTCGTTTACGGAAAAGCATGTCATCTTCGAGTAGAAATTGAACACAAAGCATTTTGGGCTTTGAAGACATGTAATCTTGATTTACATGAAGCCGGACGTCTACGGTTAAATAAATTAAACGAATTAGAAGAATTAAGACATGAAGCATATGAAAATTCCTTAATCTATAAGGAAAGAACGAAGAAATGGCATGATAAAAGAATCAGAAGTTCAAAAGAATTCAAAGAAGGAGACAGAGTTCTTCTTTTCAATTCACGATTCAAGCTATTTCCTGGAAAATTGAAATCAAGATGGTCTGGACCATTCATAGTCAAAAGAGTTTTCCCATACGGAACAGTAGAATTAATAAATTCAAATGGGATTGAATTTAAAGTTAATGGTCACAGAGTTAAACATTACATACATGGTCCGATGGAAGTTTACAATGAAGTTAATCATAATTTCACCACCCAAGAAAACCTTCAAAATGAAAACATAAATATGTTATCAACAACATATGAAAAATCAAAATTGGAATATAGGGAGAAGTCAAATTTGAGTGATGAAGAAGAATTCTTATACAAACCTCCCATTCCAAGAAACGAAGAAAAATGTGAACAAGAAGTTCAAATAGAAGTGAAAGAACTAAGAAAAGAACACCCGAAAAAGGTTTACAAACCAACTCAACTTACTAAAGCAGGAGACCCGGGTGAATTTATCATTTCTTGCTTGCTTAATGATGGTGCTGTATATAATGGACTCGCAGATTTAGGAGCAAGTGCAAATATTATGCCTCTTTCCTTATACAAAAGATTAGGCATGGGTAAATTAAAACCAACCAAAATAGGTGTTCAATCATTTGACCAAACCATTAAACACCCGGTTGGAATAGCAAATAATTTACTCGTTAACGTGGGAAGTTTGACCTTTGTTGCAAACTTCATAGTGATTAATATGGAGGAAAACCTTGATATTCCTCTAATTCTAGGTCGCCCATTTTTAGCAACCACCGAGGCATTCATTGATCTAAGAGAAGGTAGAATGACACTTAGGGATGGTGATACATCGATCACCTTTGTGAACCGAAAGTTTAGATCTCCACCAACCAAAACTGTTAGACCAATAAAAACGCATAAGTGTGGCGAAGATGAAGAAACACTTAATGATGATCCAATCACAAAGAATGCCGTTGATGATACGAAATTAGATGAACCCATTTTTAACAGTTCAATGAAGAAACTTTATAAACGGATTCACGATGCTAAGATTAAAGGAAACTTTAAGTTATGTAACCGATTAGTATCCAATTTATCGCCAAAAGAAAAGGCGATGTTAGTTGAATTTGTGAAAGTTACAGAGGAAATCAACAAATGGATTGAAGTAAAAGTCAAAGATATACAAGTTGTTGATGATTCAATTGAAAATAATGTTAATCACAATTTCAACTAAGTGTAAGGATAATATGTATTTATGTTAGAGTTAGATTTTCTATTTTCGTGTAGTTCTCAAAAATGGAACCCGAATGGTCTTTCCCTAGCAGACCCTAAAGAACTAGTCTTCTCCCCCATTCTGAATTTTTATTTTTTTAGGTTTTACGAAATGAAGACTTCCTGTGAACTAAACCATGGTCTAATGCTACACGCTTTGATCACTAAACGTAATAATGACACACTTCCAAGTGAAATAGTATCATTAATCAGAGGTAAATTGGATGGAGTAAGAAAAGAATCCAGATGAGAAGATAATAAGTTACAATTTGGTAAAGGAAAATCAAAATCCGCAGCGAAAAGAAGAGTACGACACCTTGAAAAATGTCACAAATGCGGAAAATGGTCACACGAAGGTAAATGTTCAAATAATCAAACCTATTCAAATACCGAATTTGTTACTTTACGCATAGACGGACCGTTCATATGTTTAGAAGAAAAAATGTTAAATGCTCGAGGTTACGCCTCTGTAGCAATGGAGAACCAATTAGTCCGACTATCTTATGAGTGGGCTAGAGCATATCACTAAAAGATATATATCACAGGTAAGTTTGTACAGTTTTTATTTTTATTTTTATTTTTAACCTTTTGATAATAAACGCTAATTTGTTCGCTATAAAGTATTAAATTGGTATTCAATAAAATTAGGTCTTGCGACCGAAATTATTGATATCATTCAAAAATTTATTACATCACTGCAAAATTTACCGTTTATTCTTAAGGTATAAATATCTTTAATCAATCAACCCAAAATATTTCAAAAATTCATCATGAGTTAAATTAGGTCATGGAACCGAAATTACTTTACCGAAAAGAGGGACGCATATTTTTGATAATATTTGATTAATTAAAGTGGGATAAAAGACCAAAAAGATTTTTAATTTTATTTTTACCATGTTTTTAAAATTAATATTTAAAAATTAAATTAATATTGTGAACTTTGTAAAATCAATATATTTAAGTTTGTAAATATTTGAAAAAATTTAATATTTTTAATATAAGTTTGTATGTATAAAAATAAAAATATAATATAAGTTTGGAGAGATTTTTTTTTAATTTTTAAAATATGAATTTTTAATTTTATGCATTTTAAATTTAAGTTTTGTGTGAATTTAAAAACAAAAATTTACTTTATTTCGTAAGTTAAAAATATGATTTTTAAAATTCGTCGTGAGTTGAAGACTAGGTCATTGAACCGAAATTGCTTTACCCGAGGGAAGGACGAGAACTTTTATTATCATTATTTTTAATCTTATTAAATTAAAGTATGCCAAAAACATTAAAAAACCTAAAAATCTTTGCTTTAAAAACACGCTTTAAATTGACAAAATTTTAAAATTTTGTCGAGGGACGGACTAGGACATCGTTCCGAAACGACCTCGTCCTAAATAACAAGGGAAACAAAATTTAAAATTAATTAATTAATTGTTTTATAAGTTAAGATTTTTATAAAAAAAAGGGTAAATGCCGCGACTCGCGGAGTTTGTAAAATCCAGAAAAAAATAAAATGCAGAACAGATCAGTCAACACACTCCACACCCACAAAAACTGCGAAAATACACACGAAAACACATCACAAATTCGTATTTTTTCACCATTTTTCATCAAATCTTTCACAAAATCATGTTGAGAAGGATGCTATCAAGGAATTACTCAAGAAAAACGGTAAATTTCTACACCTAAACACCATTTAATCTGAAAATTAGTGTTCTTGAGCAAATTTATATCCAATTCGATTTTGATGCTTTTTAGTGTAATTATACTTAAATTGCTTATGTATTGTGCTTGTATAACCTAGATTGATGCTATTTAACATGATTAGAAGCCTTAAACTTCAAATTTTGAGTAATCTAGGGTTTGTGTTCTTGAGCAATTTGGGGCTTTTTGATATAAACAGGTTATGGCCGATTTTTGTCATGAATTATTGCTAAATTAAGTAGTGTAACATGTTTAGGTAGTTAAATGATCCAAACTTTGAGCCTAAACATGATTTTGAGAATTAAAGTGGACTTTTTCAAGTCTAAAATTCATTCTAAAGCTGTTGAAGTACCTAGGATCACAGAATGGGAACCGTTAGAAGCCGTAGAATTGGCCGAGCCAATTAGAGAATTACTTAGACAGAAGTATGGTAATTCTACTTTTAACGATTGGGTACGTTTATTCAACATGCGTAGACCCGTATATAAAGTATGGTGTGAAGAATTATTGTGTAGTATAGAAATAAATGATTGGGTAGCTAGTTTAACCGATCGAACTTTTATTAGATTTTTGTTAGGAGGTTCGATGCGCCACATGTCTCTACTAGACATGGCTCAGGCCTTACGTATATATACGCCTGAGGAGCTAGCATTTGCCGATTGTCGAGGGTTGATATTAAATGGTAGAAAGATTGATGAAAATTTTGATACGCATGGTGTATGGAGTCAAATGACTAGCCATCACTGATTTAAAGGGGGAAATTACTCTTATTTGCATATAGATAGAGCTGGGTTAAGAGTAATTCACAGGTTTGTAGTGAACTCGATTACACAGCGAGGTAAAAAAAGGAAAAGGTAAATGAGCAAGATTTATTTTACCACATGTGTATTCGAGACCCACAAAGAGCTGTAAGTATACCTTATTGTGTGGGTTATTATTTATCAGCTATGGTTATGGGGATGAGACCGCACAGTATAATAGGAGGTGGTATATTTATTACATTAATTGCTGAGTATCTTAATGTGGATATAAGTCGGGGGGATTATTAATCGAAGAACCAGAACCCCACGATACAATTGGTTTAAATATATATCATGGTGCTAAGGTTTTGAAGAGGCGAAATAACGCCGCAGTAGCATATAATGGAAGACATCCACAGGTTGAGAGAAATCAACAGCCAGGTAATGTGGGAGGGGGAAATGAAATGACAGAAATGCAAAGGTTTATAGCTTCACAAGAGTATGAAAATGCTAGACATCGAGCATTTGAAGATTGGCAAGTTCATCAAAACCACATCATAGCTCATTGCCAACATATAGGTAGAAACTATATTCCTACTCCAAAGCCCGTATTTCCTCCCTGGTCTATAGAGATCCAACCACCGTATCCTACTTATAACCCAGCTGAAGCATTTTATAACACATACGGTTATGCATGGAACCCCTACTGGTATCAGTAACAACCCTAGTTTATTTAGTTTTATTTATTTTATTTTTTTAATGTTACTACATTTAGCACTTATGTTGATATTGTAATAGTTTTTATAATTTTCTAACTTTTATTATTAGATTTTAATAATTTTTGAATGTGGGGTAATATACCAAACTTCAAAAATATGTATATATGTTTGCAGTTTATCTTATGTACACAACAGGGTAAAACAACGCATTTTCAAAGACTGGCATTAAGTTCAGCAAAAGCAACTAATTTTGACGACAAGATGCAAAATATATGTGAAATAACAACAAGACGGAATGAACAAATGATATGCACCATTTATCATTCAGCAAACAAACGCCAATATGTTTGGAAACTTTGGTAAAATTTAATCATTTTTCTACGCTAATCACCCTCAATAATTTAAATTGTTACTGATTTCTTGCAAATGAGGGCATTGCAAGATCTTAAGTGTGGGAAGGGGTTAAATTCTTTCGGATTTTAAAATTTTTACTTTATACACTTGGTTACCATTAGAAATACTAGTAAAGCAGTAGTTGTATTAGAATCTAGTGCTCTCTGATAATAAAGAACAGCCCTAGTCTTATATACTGACTACCCAATTCTAGTAAAAAAAAATTTTCAAAATTTTCAATTAAATGAACTCAAAATCATGTTTATATATATTTATGAACGATAAAACTAGGTGTTAACACCGAAATTATTGTTTCCTCGGAAAGAACATAAATTGAGAAACAAACCAAAATGTTAGAATTCATTTAAAATGGAATAGAGGAGAACAAAAAGGAAAAATAAAAGCCAAGTGTGGGAAAATTCACCAAGTAATTTTAAACATATGTCACATATTTCTGTAACAAATAATTGAAGATACTTTTGTTTCGGACTAATCTAATCAGTTTTACCCGATTTACTGTAATATATTTGAAAGAAAAGATGGATCTACACGATGAATCAATTCCATCATTAAAAGGAAGTAAAGTCTTCAGAAAAAGAAATGCGCTTCTTGATTTAGGTCATGAAGTTGTCGTCCAGACCAGCTGTAGGTTGACGAAAAATCTAGAAAAGTCATCACTAAAATCAGCAGGAAATCCACGGACCTCAGCATCAAACAGGGTCGCCAAGTGGTCAGACTTATCCTAACCATGAGAGGATCTGTCTTGTAAAATGGGGAGGACGCCGTGCAAATTAGCTGGATAAGACTAATGAATCAGATCCCCAGAAAGGATAATCTCCTAAAAGATCAAAAATCAGCTTTTAAGACTGATATTACTCAATCCTAGAGATTGACCTTAAAGATTGAGAATTACAAACTCATGAAATTCAATGATATCTAAACTCGAGCTTGAACGAGAAAATATTTTGATCAAAAAATTACAAACCGATTTGTTTTCTAAAAACCCATTTTCAATGTGTTCATTACCTTTGAACGTAAAATCCTAGGAATTCACCTGGAATTCATTAGGTCACCTGAACCAATTCAGGTGTCAATCGTAAGAACGGTGGTTGCATAGCATGGTCAAAGACAGGACCTTGTGCCAGACCGAAAAATTATAAGGGTGAGCTTTACTATTGCTCCTACAAAGGATAGTAATTGCATCCGACACGTTATAGACCATAATTAAAAGCATGTCAGGGGACATTGCCTTAACAGTTGCTTGTTCAACGCTTTCCTTTACAACCGGACGGTAGTTTATCGAAAGGTAATATACGGAGAAAGTATACTGGACGTGTTGCTTTCCTAATACAAGGTTAGCAAGTGGGTGACACAAAACCGTAAGTTTTGAGCTAAAATTTTCAAATCTGAAACCCACCAAACCCACAAAAAGAATTTGCAAACACCGGTGAAGGGTTATTCCGGAAAACTTATCTAGGGTAAAAGCTAAATTTAATTTTCAAAAGATCAAATGTTTTCATAAAGATCCAATTTCCTTAAAGGATCTAAATTTTATAGTCATGTGGTACTGTAAACCACATCGTTACTACCATTATTTATACCGCCGTAAAGAAATCACTGATGTACAAAGTGTGAAGAATAAAGAAGTGATTCTAGTATTTCAATACTATATTGCTTGAGGACAAGCAACGCTCAAGTGTGGGAATATTTGATAATGCTAAAAACGAACATATATTTTATAGCATTATTCCTCAAGAAAGACAAGCTTTTAGTTGCAACTGTTCTATTTACAAGTGATATTCGTTTAAATAATAAAAGGTGAAGACAAAAGATAGATTCGACGAATTGAAGACGCAAACGACCAAAAAGCTCAAAAGTACAAAATACAATCAAAGAGGTTCCAATTATTGATAAGAAACGTCTAAAAATGATAAGAGTACAAGTTACAAAACGCAAAGTACAAGATATTAAATTGTACGCAAGGATGTTCGAAAATCCGGAACCGGGACCAGAGTCAACTCTCAACGCTTGGCGCAACGGACTAAAAATTACGAGTCAACTATGCACATAAATATAATATAATATTTAAATAATTCTTAAAAATTATTTATATATTATATTTATATTTAAATACCGTTGGCAAATTAAAAGACAAACTTGTGTGAGCTGGTTTTACGAACTCCGCGACTTGCAGAGTTTGTAGTGAAAAAAGGCCGCGACTCGCGGAGACCCCAAATCTGAAACTGCCTATAAAAGCCAACGCATTCGACGAGTTTTAAATATCCAAAATATCTATCCTCTCTATCTATATACGTAAATATATATATATAATTTATATTTTAATTTTAATTTTAATTTTAATTTTAATTTCTAATAATAAGGGTATGTTAGCGAATGTTGTAAGGGTGTAAGTCAAAATTCTGTCCGTGTAACGCTACGCTATTTTTAATCATTGTAAGTTATGTTCAACCTTTTTAATTTAATGTCTCGTAGCTAAATTATTATTATGCTTATTTAATACCGAAGTAATCATGATGTTGGGCTAAAAATATTAAAATTGGGTAATTGGGCTTTGTACCATAATTGGGGTTTGGATAAAAGAACGACACTTGTGGAAATTAGACTATGGGCTATTAATGGGTTTTATATTAACTAAATAATACCTTGTTAATTTAATATACAAACTTATAATTTGACGTATTTATATATAACCACATACGCTTGACTGGGTACGGTGGGCGGGATATCTATAAATACCAATAATTATTCATTTTACCGGACACGGAACTGGATTAATAGTTAATAGACTTGTTGAAACAGGGGTGAATTACATTCAAGGGTAATTGGTGTAATTGTTAACAAAGTAGTAAAACCTTGGTTTACACGCAGTCGATAACTTGGTGTATTCATTAAACAAAGTATTAAAACCTTGTTACAATTCGAATCCCCAATTAGTTGGAATATTTGACTTCGGGAATAAGAATAATTTGACGAAGGCTTTCGCTCTTTATATTTATGACTGATGGACTATTATGGACAAATCCGTATGGACATATTAAATAATCCAGGACAAAGAACAATTAACCCATGGGAATAAACTAAAATCAACACGTCAAACATCATGATTACGGAAGTTTAAATAAGCATAATTCCTTTATTTTCATATTTAATTGCACTTCTAATTATCGCACTTTTATTTATTGTTAATGTATTTAATTACACTTTTATTTATTGTCTTTGTATTTAATTGCACTTTTAATTTTCGTACTCTTTAATTATCGTAATTTTATTTTATCGCACTTTTATTTATCGCAATTTCATTATCGTTATTTACTTTACGCTTTAAATTAAGTCTTTTATTTATTTAATATTTTACATTAGGTTTTAACTGTGACTAAAGTTTTAAAATCGATAAACCGGTCAATAAACGGTAAAAACCCCCCTTTTATAATAATAATATTACTCATATATATTTGTATTTTTTTAAATTAAAACTAATATAGCGTTAAGCTTTGTTTAAAGATTTTTCCCTGTGGAACGAACCGGACTTACTAAAAACTACACTACTGTACGATTAGGTACACTGCCTATAAGTGTTGTAGCAAGGTTTAAATATATCCATTCTATAAATAAATAAATATCTTGTGTAAAATTGTATCGTATTTAATAGTTTTTCGTAGTAAAATATAAGCTATTTCATATATACCTCGCATAACATCATATATACACTCTAATGATCAGCTCTTAGCAGTCCATGTGAGTCACCTACCACATATGGGAACCATCATTTGGCAACTAGCATGAAATATCTCATAAAATTACAAAAATATTAGTAATCATTCATGACTTATTTACATGAAAACAAAATTACATATCCTTTATATCTAATCCATATACCAACGACCAAAAACACCTACAAACACTTTCATTCTTCAATTTTCTTCATCTAATTTATCTCTCTCAAGTTCCATCCTCAAGTTCTAAGTGTTCTTCATAAATTCCATAAGTATAGTTTCATAAAAATCAAGAATACTTCCAAGTTTGCAAGTCTACTTCCAAGCTTTCTAATCCATTCCAAGTAATCATCTAAGATCAAGGAACCTTTGTTATTTATAGTAGGTTATCTTTCTAATTCAAGGTAATATTCATATTCAAATTTTGATTCAATTACTACAACTATAACAATCTTATTTCGAGTGAAAATCTTACTTGAACTGTTTTCGTGTCATGATTCTGCTTCAAGAACTTTCAAGCCATCCAAGGATCCTTTGAAGCTAGATCCATTTTTTTCATTTCCAGTAGTTTTATCCAGAAAACTTGAGGTAGTAATGATGTTCATAACATCATTCGATTCATACATATAAAGCTATCTTATTCGAAGGTTTAAACTTGTAATCACTAGAACATAGTTTAGTTAATTCTAAACTTGTTCGCAAACAAAAGTTAATCCTTCTAACTTGACTTTTAAAATCAAATAAACACATGTTCTATATCTATATGATATGCTAACTTAATGATTTAAAACCTGGAAACACGATGAACACCATAAAATCGGATATACGCAGTCGTAGTGAAACCGGGGGCTGTTTTGGTTTGGATAATTAAAAACTATGATAAACTTTGATTTAAAAGATGTTCTTCTAGGAAAATGATTTTTCATATGAACATGAAACTATATCCAAAAATCTTGGTTAAACTCAAAGTGAAAGTATGTTTTTCAAAATGGTCATCAAGATGTCGTTCTTTCGACGAAAATGACTACCTCTTTAGTAATTGACATGCAACTTAAATTTCCGACTATAAACCTATACTTTTTCTGGTTATATTCTTAAATTAGAGTTCAATATGAAACCATAGAAATTTGATTCACTCAAAACGGATTTAAAATGAAGAAGTTATGGGTAATACAAGATTGGGTATTTTTGATCTTTTTAGCTACGGGAAATGTTTAACAAATCTATACAAATCATATCCTAGCTAACTTATATTGTATTATACATGTATTTTAATATATTATGTAATCTTGCGATACCATAGACACGTATGCAATTGTTTTGACATATCATATCGACCCATGTATATATATTATTTGGAACAACCATAGACACTCTATATGCAGTAATGTTGGAGTTAGCTATACAGGGTTGAGGTTGATTCTAAAAATATATATACTTTGAGTTGTGATCTAGCCTGAGACATGTATACACTAGGTCGTGGATTGATTCAAGATCATATATATCGATTTATTTCTGTACATCTAACTGTGGACAACTAGTTGTAGGTTACTAACGAGGACAGCTGACTTAATACACTCAAATCTTTAAAACATAATAAAAATGGTTGTAATTATATTTTGATCATACTTTGATATTGTGATGACCCGAAAATTTTTGACTTATTTAAACCAATTCTCTATATGATTTAATATTTTCGACATGATAAGCAATGAATTTTGAAACTTTTGAAAATGATTTTTTTCATATATAACGGTTGACCACCCTGTTTGTCCAACGATTCACGAACGTCATAACATGTATTATATATATATTTTAATAAATATAAGAGTTTTCGATATATATGGAATCATGCGAATAATATTTATATACGAAATGATAAAAAATTTACTATTAAACGATGCTATTTCAAATTAAAAATTTTACGTATTAAGTCATTTTATTTTTATGATATAATTTTTGTATTTTTTTTAAGAAACAAAGTTAAATTGATAATGTACAATTTGTAAAGCACAACGTACAACGTGTAGCTTAAATAGTTGAATTTAAATTAATTCATTTACTATTCACATGGACATGATAGAAATTATTAATTATAAGTTACATAGAATACCCCTGAAGTATTTAATAAATACGACTTTTTAAAATTTTAAATTCAATTTACGATTATAATATATGTCGACGAGGTACACGATAAAACATTGTGAGCTGTAAAACCAATCCATGCAATCGCATGGGAATTGGTCATGGGAGCCATGCGATCGCATGGTGACAGATCTCACCAAACATCTATAAATTTCGACGATTTTTGTTCATTTGTTGCACAATTACTCCCTCTGTTATATTATTATTATTATTATTATTATTATTATTATTATTATTATTATTATTATTATTATTATTAAGATTAATATTATTATTAATCTTATTATTATTAGTATTATTAATAATTAGTATTATACATAAAATACTACGACGAGGTTATGAGCGTGTCACTTTCAAAAATGGGTTTTCGAGCGGGATAGAGCTAAGGAAAATATGGGTTATTACTAAGGAGGTTATGGGTATTGTTCAAGGGTTTTGTTTGCAAGTCAAAACTAGTGTTTATCATCTCCGTTACGTCTACGTACTTTCCTACAATATTGAATCTCAATATTGATATGTAAGTACTTATATTTTATCTTTTACATAATAATTGTGTATCCATGTCTAGTGCTCGAGCATATATATATTTATACATGCTTGTATGCTAAATTTCGTCGCTAAACAGTTTATAATGAATCACGAATTAAATACATATATTACTGGTAAAAGGTATATGATATACATGTTTTTGGAAAGCTAGCGAAAAATCAATAACTTTTCATTTAGATATCGAATAGTTTCGATGAACGGATTAAAAGATATAAGCAACTGAATTATGATTGACGTTAATTGAAATTGCTTTTGAATCTACAATTAAGATTTAAACAACTTGTTTACGAGATTGATAAAATAGATTTTTAAATATTACCAACCGAGTAAATGAATCCTTATATAAGGCACGTCTCGTTTTGTTGAACTAAAGTCAGAATGATTTTTTGAAATGACTTTTGATAAAATTTTGTATGTCGATCTCGAGCATTAGGGTTATGATACACTATGACCAGACCTAGCTTGATAGACATTTATTGACCAACATATGTTCTCTAGGTTGAGATCTACGATTATTTGATATTCCGGGTTTCGGTCACATTACGATGAACAACTTTATGTGCTGCTAAGGTGAGTTTCATATGATCCCTTTTACTCTCTACATTTTTGGGCTGAGAATACATGCAAATGCTTTATTAACTGATTTACAATATTTATATGTGTGAGTTTCATTTGCTCCTTTTTTAATTGCTTTTGCAATCTATATTTTTGGGCTGAGAATACATGCACTTCATTTTAAACGCAATGGATACAAGTACATACTAAATTCTACACCGAGTTTGAACCGAAAATCCCTTAGCTTTGGTAACTAGTAACTGCCAGTTATAAGAACTGGTGGGCGCGAGTAGTAGTATATGGATCCATAGGGCTTGACATCCCCGTCTGTTCCAGGTATAGAAACCCTAGCTGGAACTATTAAACAGACGTATGCTATTTGAGTTTAGTACATGTTGGTTTGCGTGTATTGTACATGTTGGTTGCATGTATGTTAAAACAGGGGTACTTATTATATAGACGTTAAAGTTTAGTTACCAGGGTGCTCAATCTTGTAGAATATTTTGATAAACGTTTCTGGATGAAACAACTGAAATCTTGTGATCCATCTTTATATACAGATTATGCGAAACATACAAACTATGAACTCACCAACCTTTGTGTTGACACTTGTTAGCATGTTTATTCTCAGGTTCCCTAGAAGTCTTCCGCTGTTTGCTATTATGATATACAAGCTATGTGCATGGAGTCTTACATGGCATATTTTTCAAGAAAACGTTGCATTAACCAATTCATCACCATGTACCTTATTTTGACTGCATTATCAACGAAAGTACTATTGTAAACTATTATATACGGTGATTGTCTATATGTAGAAATCATCAGATGTCGAAAACCTTTGATTTAAATATACATTTATGGTGTGCCTTTTCAAAAGAATGCAATGTTTACAAAACGTATCATATAGAGGTCAAATACCTCGCAATGAAATCAATGAATGACGTGTTCGTCCATATGGATTTGGAGTGATCGTCACAGTTGGTATCAGAGCATTGGTCCTAGTGAACCAGGTCTTGCATGAGTGTGTCTAACTGATAGTTGTTAGAATGCATTAGTAAGTCTGGACTTCGACTGTGTCTACATGTCAAAAGTTTTACTTATCATTTCTTGTCAGAAATTACATGCTTATCATTCTTAAGTCTAGACACGTTTACCTGTAATTATTGCATGAATAGTGTGTAGATAAAATTCATATCTCAGCGTACTGCTAATACATATCTTAGCATATCGGATACTGTAAACTTTTTCTGACATCTTCCGAAAATTTCTCCGTGATTTATGGAATTTGGTATTATATATACATATGTAAATTATGTATTGATGAATACCAAACTAAATTCTATAATCTAATTCATATAAAAAATAATCTCCCTAATTATACAAGATGGATCCCGTATCTAGTTCAAATTCCTTAAATTCCGACAGCTATTCCGATATGGATATTCACCTGAACTCCGAAGACAGTGTAACCGGAATGGATCAACCAATTAGCCATCATCTATTCTGGATGAATTGGGGATGGGTTCGTAGCCTCCTCAATCATTGGAGACAAGAAGAAGGTGATCCCTTCCATCCACCACATTGCCCTCTTGGCGAAGAACCTGAAGCACTTACCGGCGAACCTGTTCGTAATACCATTTTCTCTCTCATTTTCAGAGTATCTAGTCATGATTATATACTATCTCACATTCTAAATCTTATTCGTCCGCTCGTCCGAACCGACAATCATCCCGGTGTAGTAGAAGAAGTCAACAAGCTTCGTGCTCGAGTGGTGACTTTAGAGAATATGGTACAAAGGTTACAAGCACCAGCAGCATCACCAGCATCAACAGTACCACCATCATCAACGTCAACAGTATCATTACCACCACCAACAACAACATCCGCATCACACACCTCAACATCACAATCTGTACCTTGAACATCAACGTTATACGCACCATAGATACCAAGGAATACCAACAACAACAAACGATGAAGTATTGATTCATAACTTCATCAAAGAAATATTCTGCAGAGAATATGCAGCTTCTAAAAGTTTTAGAGATTATATATTCTAGTCCTAGTCAAAAACCAGATGAGATTAATATTATGTTAACTCATTAAATCCATGATTACATCTAAAGAAAATATATATGTAGGTATATTTTCATAAAGATTGTAATTAAGAAAATTCTTTTGTATAAACTGTTAATGGTGAGAATATTTTAACGGGTAGGTAATACCCGAGAGATATATAAATTCACAATTAACATGTTACATTTTTCGATTCTGATTCAACCAATCATCAACTACTTTCATAACGAGAAACATTCTTTCATAGAAATCAAAACAACCATACTCATTCAAAATCAATTACATATTCTGATTTTAACATATCAGAATCCAAGTCGAGATATACCCGATATCATCACTTTTAGATTCCTACATCTTTCAAAGCTATACTTTGATTTCAAAACTGTGCTAGAACATCATATGTATATTAACGATTACAATATGTGTTCAAACCGTCCGAAATTTCTGAAAAACACTTCAAACAATGAACCATCGAGATGATGATCCAACCACATGTTACTCACAGTTATGCACATGAAAAACTCTCGAAACCAAAGTCATAGTTTAACACGTAATCGTGTCAGACCATTTGGCATTTATTAGCAAAAATAACTTTTCAAACCCTTTTCAACATAGACAGTTTTGTCACAGCTCCAACAAATCAACTTCAATTATTCATTCGAATAAGCCTTATTATAACTTTGATATATAAGTTCGCAATTAATATGTTACACTGTACATTCTTCAACTTTGATTCAAAATTTTTTAACAATGCTCACAACGATATACAATCGTTTTCATACAAATTCGATTACATATTGACGGATCAGAATCCAAGTCATAACTCTGAACCGGTGACATCATTCTTAGATCTCGATTTCTTTCAAAGCTATATTTTGACTTCATAACTGTGCAAGATCCTTTAGCGTTGTTTTTACCGAAAATAATCTTGCAATCCTTTTCAAAGTATCCAGTTTTATCACACTTCCAACCAACTTCGACTTTTCATATTAGCCTTATTGTGACTTTGATATATACGTTCATGTTACTGGGAAACCTTTCATGTTCCACCACATTAGCAGTAAATTTACTAACAACTCGATTGATCTTTGACCTTCCGAAAAATCATAATATTCATTGAAACCCTATCATGTACTCATCCACATCTTGTAACAATAATTGCCATATTAACTACCGGGAATTAGCAATCAGTATTTCGAATATCGCAGCAATTCTACATCATCAGTTATATATATACATATAATGTCTATCTTCTAGACTTACATACTTCGAATGTGAAGTTTCTGAAAAACATCCCAAACTATGAACTAGTTCTCTGAAATTGAAACAATGCTGATGAAGCGCAAAAACTGTAAACGACCTTAACAGTCAAAAGTTTAATGATAAAGAATAGTATGGTGGTAAAGCTGAGAAAAAGAGAAGGTTTGGAACTGGAAAACGGATTGAGCAAAGTATGAAGGAGGCTGTAGATAAATCACAAAGACTGAACCTGCCTTCAAAGAATCCAAATGATTCAGTGTCTGCTGAAACCATTAGTAAGAACCTTACTTCTTATTCTAAACTTTCACAGACAGATTTTCCGCATCATCCTCTGATATTAGAAATTCTAAGATATCATCGTATCTTCCATTATAAATATCCTCCATATTTCTGAAGATATTTTTTTTATAACCATTCTTATCTGAAATCATTCATCTCTTCGCTCTATCTGTGTTACATCATAAAAGAAACTATTTTAGTTTCTAAAATCTGAAAAATTCGAAAAATAGATGTTTTGAAGTAATGTTGGGAATTGAAGCATGGGTTAGTATAATATAATGACACTTGATCAACGTGATTATATTACAGTAAGTCATGCTGAGTTTCTAGTGGAACGTGATAAAGGTTCACAGGTCACACCCTCATCTTGAACCATGTTACATAACTCTTTCATTCTATTTAAACTCTAAACATATCAAGAAAATATTTTTCTTGATGATTCGGTTTTTCGAGGTATTCTGGTAATTTGACAAGTCAGATTGTGCCATTACCGTTTCTTTCTTATAATATTAATTATGTTCATTTCAAAATCCATACCTACGAATTTTGGACCATTATTCGCTTGACTTAAAGTAGGGAAGAGAAAACGAAAGCATAAAGCTCCGAAATATAAAGGAGAATATAAGCCCGATAACAACCCCGAAATTACAAACCATGTATATCAATGCGTATAGCAATATAAAGACACGGGAGAATGAAAAACACTATAACCCTAAGGTAATAGTAGAAGAAAATAACTTCCTCTGGTGGCAGATGAAAAAGAAGAATGAAGGATACGATAGCCAGGAAAATATCAAGAATCAGAACTGGATTAAGCATTTTCACAATCTATTGGGATGTATGAAATAAGAAAGAAGATTATAAGAGTGGTGAAAATAAATGAAACGGAAGAGGTCAATTTATAGCGAAATATCAGACATAGCAATCGAGGCAGATTGCGCATTTAATCAAAAAAAAAATCTTAATTTCCGTAAATTCTGAAGAATCAAATCTTATTTAGATTAAGAAGATTTTCTATTCTTTAAATTCCGGAAATCAATCGTTACTACGTCAAGAGATAAGATGCATCTCTATTCTTCATTTCACTCTTTTACGATAACTTCCCTCATACGCTTCGAGTAATTGGATTGTTTTATCCATATTATTCAACGATGATAGAAATTCTATTTATCAACTCATATTCGTCATGAAAACATTTTTATTGTTAGCCATGACGACCTCACTCAAATTTCGGGACGAAATTTCTTTAACGGGGAGGTACTGTGATGACCCAGAAAATTTCGACTTATTTAAACCAATTCTCTATATGATTTAATATTTTCGACATGATAAGCAATGAATTTTGAAACTTTTGAAAATGATTTTTTTCATATATAACGGTTGACCACCCTGTTTGTCCAACGATTCACGAACGTCATAACATGTATTATATATATATTTTAATAAATATAAGAGTTTTCGATATATATGGAATCATGCGAATAATATTTATATACGAAATGATTAAAAATTTACTATTAAACGATGCTATTTCAAATTAAAATTTTTACGTATTAAGTCATTTTATTTTTATGATATAATTTTTGTATTTTTTTTAAGAAATAAAGTTAAATTAATAATGTACAATTTGTAAAGCACAACGTACAACGTGTAGCTTAAATAGTTGAATTTAAATTAATTCATTTACTATTCACATGAAAACGACATGATAGAAATTAATAATTATAAGTTACATAGAATACCCCTGAAGTATTTAATAAATACGACTTTTTAAAATTTTAAATTCAATTTACGATTATAATATATGTCGACGAGGTACACGATAAAACATTGTGAGCTGTAAAACCAATCCATGCGATCGCATGGGAATTGGTCATGGGAGCCATGCGATCGCATGGTGACAGATCCCAGCAAACATCTATAAATTTCGACGATTTTTGTTCATTTGTTGCACAATTACTCCCTCTGTTATATTATTATTATTATTATTATTATTATTATTATTATTATTATTATTATTATTATTATTATTATTATTATTATTATTATTATTATTATTATTATTATTATTAAGATTAATATTATTATTAATCTTATTATTATTAGTATTATTAATAATTAGTATTATACATAAAATACTACGACGAGGTTATGAGCGTGTCACTTTCAAAAATGGGTTTTCGAGCGGGATAGAGCTAAGGAAAATATGGGTTATTACTAAGGAGGTTATGGGTATTGTTCAAGGGTTTTGTTTGCAAGTCAAAACTAGTGTTTATCATCTCCGTTACGTCTACGTACTTTCCTACAATATTGAATCTCAATATTGATATGTAAGTACTTATATTTTATCTTTTACATAATAATTGTGTATCCATGTCTAGTGCTCGAGTATATATATATTTATACATGCTTGTATGCTAAATTTCGTCGCTAAACAGTTTATAATGAATCACGAATTAAATACATATATTACTGGTAAAAGGTATATGATGTACATGTTTTTGGAAAGCTAGCGAAAAATCAATAACTTTTCATTTAGATATCGAATAGTTTCGATGAACGGATTAAAAGATATAAGCAACTGAATTATGATTGACGTTAATTGAAATTGCTTTTGAATCTACAATTAAGATTTAAACAACTTGTTTACGAGATTGATAAAATAGATTTTTAAATATTACCAACCGAGTAAATGAATCCTTATATAAGGCACGTCTCGTTTTGTTGAACTAAAATCAGAATGACTTTTTGAAATGACTTTTGATAAACTTTTGTATGTCGATCTCGAGAATTAGGGTTGTGATACACTATGACCAGACCTAGCTTGATAGACATTTATTGACCAACATATGTTCTCTAGGTTGAGATCTACGATTATTTGATATTCCGGGTTTCGGTCACATTACGATGAACAACTTTATGTGCTGCTAAGGTGAGTTTCATATGATCCCTTTTACTCTCTACATTTTTGGGCTGAAAATACATGCAAATGCTTTATTAATTGATTTACAATATTTATATGTGTGAGTTTCATTTGCTCCTTTTTTAATTGCTTTTGCAATCTATATTTTTGGGCTGAGAATACATGCACTTCATTTTAAACGCAATGGATACAAGTACATACTAAATTCTACACCGAGTTTGAACCTAAAATCCCTTAGCTTTGGTAACTAGTAACTGCCAGTTATAAGAACTGGTGGGCGCGAGTAGTAGTATATGGATCCATAGGGCTTGACATCCCCGTCTGTTCCAGGTATAGAAACCCTAGCCTGAACTATTAAACAGACGTATGCTATTTGAGTTTAGTACACGTTGGTTTGTGTGTATTGTACATGTTGGTTGCATGTATGTTAAAACAGGGGTACTTATTATATAGACGTTAAAGTTTAGTTACCAGGGTGCTCAATCTTGTAGAATATTTTGATAAACGTTTCGGGATGAAACAACTGAAATCTTGTGATCCATCTTTATATACAGATTATGCGAAACATACAAACTATGAACTCACCAACCTTTGTGTTAACACTTGTTAGCATGTTTATTCTCAGGTTCCCTGGAAGTCTTTCGCTGTTTGCTATTATGATATACAAGCTATGTGCATGGAGTCTTACATGGCATATTTTTCAAGAAAACGTTGCATTCACCAATTCATCACCATGTACCTTATTTTGACTGCATTGTCAACGAAAGTACTATTGTAAACTATTATATACGGTGATTGTCTATATGTAGAAATCATCAGATGTCGAAAACCTTTGATTTAAATATACATTTATGGTGTGCCTTTTCAAAAGAATGCAATGTTTACAAAACGTATCATATAGAGGTCATATACCTCGCAAATAAATCAATGAATGACGTGTTCGTCCATATGGATTTGGAGCGATCGTCACAGATATATATGAACATATTTGTATAGGTTCGTGAATCGATCCGTGGCCAAATCTTATTTCCGAGGAAGGAAATATCTGTGAAAGTGAGTTATAGTCCCACTTTTAAAATCTAATATTTTTGGGATGAGAATACATGCAGGTTTTATAAATGATTTACAAAATAGACACAAGTACGTGAAACTACATTCTATGGTTCAATTATCGAAATCGAATATGCCCCTTTTTATTAAGTCTGGTAATCTAAGAATTAGGGAACAGACACCCTAATTGACGCGAATCCTAAAGATAGATCTATTGGGCCTAACAAACCCCATCCAAAGTACCAGATGCTTTAGTACTTCGAAATTTATATCATATCCGAAGGGTGTCCTGGAATGATGGGGATATTCTTATATATGCATCTTGTTAATGTCGGTTACCAGGTGTTCACCATATGAATGATTTTTATCTCTATGTATGGGATGTGTATTGAAATATGAAATCTTGTGGTCTATTGTTACGATTTGATATATATAGGTTAAACCTATAACTCACCAACATTTTTGTTGACATTTAAAGCATGTTTATTCTCAGGTGAATACTAAGAGCTTCCGCTGTTGCATACTAAAATAATGACAAGATTTGGAGTCCATGTTTGTATGATATTGTGTAAAAACTGCATTCAAGAAACATATGTCAATGTAATATATTTCTATTGTAAACCATTATGTAATGGTCGTGTGTAAACAGTATATTTTAGATTATCATTATTTGATAATCTACGTAATGTTTTTAAAACCTTTATTGATAAAATAAAGGTTATGGTTATTTTAAAAATGAATGCAGTCTTTGAAAAACGTCTCATATAGAGGTCAAAACCTCGCAACGAAATCAATTAATATGGAACGTTTATAATCAATATGAACGGGACATTTCAAGATATACCTTGGTGTGAACACTAGATTCCCTACTAAGCGGTTTCCCGATTAGCATGTCACGAAGAACTAGGCTTTGAAGATTCTGATCGGATGGACTATGTTCAACTCCCGACGCTTTATCCGGTTTAAGAATATAAGCGGCCCATCTTGGATGCAGTGCATACCTTGGGCGCACGAATAAAGTAGCATAACCTTATATAGATAATATCCAACCTTTCTTAACACCTTAGTGTATCACCCAAATGAGTGATTATGATTGTGTTTCGAATCCCTTTCTGTCAATGGTTTAGTAAAATCTAAGGGTTTGTAGACAAATTAGAACATCAAATAGTTCTCAGTCATCCTTAAAGATTTATAAGCTTAGTTTATATTGTAGTGCGTTAAATTCCCATTTATGACTTAAACCAGCCCTTACTTAAATCTACCCAATAAATCCCTTAGTTATCCACCATGTACTAGACTTATAGTGGTTCCATAGCTTCTAACCTTGACCATGCCCAAGTGGTCCTATAGTACATCAACACTTGTAACGACCCAACCCGTTAACCAACTAAAACTGCAAAATAAAAAAAAATATTCGAAGTAGGCCTGCCCAGGCAGGGTGCGCGGCGCGCAGCCCTACCTGTGCGCGACTCGCACAGAGCCTGGCAGCCTGCTGTCCAACTTGTTCCATTTTCGTAAAAAGATCTAACACTTCCCATCATTTTTAGGCGAAATGCTTTTCACATCATATTAGTATAAGTAAAACTAGCACGAATCAATGATAAAACGAGTTTTACATCGCGGGGCCCACATATGCCCAAAATACCATTAAGTACGAAATACGAGTTTCGACCACAAAAAGTTTAATTGCCAAACTTCACTAGAGCATGGTGTTTGGGGTTAAACTACCCAAATCTTGGTCGAACTTCCAAAAAGCTATAACCCCCGAAAGCCACTAATCCGTGCGAATACCTTTGCCCTTATCCAAGCTGGATCCTAAAAAGGTAAACAACGAGAGGGTAAGCTAACGCTTAGTGAATGCAATAATTATACACATACATATATAATATACCTACTTGCATACACTTACACAAATACCTCATACACGCTAGCAATTTACATAGCATACCATCGCAAGTATAACTCTAAACCCTTCAAGATCGCAAGCTAGCACAACAATAACATACATATAACCCGAATAATATAGTATGCTACACTACAACGCATAATTATGGTTAACCAATAATACATGGGAATGATACTTCGAATTTCCCATCGGTGTTCCTAACAACCGTTAGTGTACAACGAAATATATCACTAACCCCCTAGGCGACACGGACAACGAAATATCCGTTCAAATCAATTGTTAGTGTACAACAAAATATATCACTAACTCTTGGGCGATTTGGACAACGAAATATCCATTGTTAGTGTACAACGAAATATATCACTAACTCTTGGTGGTATAGACAACATATATCCGGCCCCTTCCCCGCCATACAAATAGATACATTATAAACACATTTGTATAATCATTCTACTCACCTTGTCGACTTGGCGAGATTTCCAATAACAACTTGTAACTTCAAAGTGAGTCACCTAACACAATTAATTCTCAATTAATTTACATAATAAGTTGGACTTTCCACCAACTAGCCTCACTAGTGCATTTATGACCCATTTGCACTAGAATCACTCAATAAAGGTCAAGACTCCCAACTAATCACTAAAAGCTAGTGATTAAGGTTCTAAGACCTCTATCAACACATAACTAGGGTGTTTTCATACACATTTTATCCCGCTAGGTCAAACCTACCCATTTGACCCATTTCAAGTCAACCATGGACCCTAGAAACACTTTTTACTAGCAACATAAATGAGCTAGTTATTAACTAACCATTTTAGACTCATTAACACCATTTATTACTTTGAAACCCTAGGTTGGTCGTTCTTGAGTCTTCATGACTCAATCTTACCCACAAACCCCCAAAATCACCAATAATGGGTTTTATGTTCATCACTAACCCAAGCCCTAACCCTTAAACAAATCAATTTAAGGAAATCAAGATTAGAACTTACTACCACAACCACAACGTAGCTAGTGAGGAGATGAACAACTTTATGACTCGAGCTAAGACTCGAAACTAGCTCCTTCTTCCTTTACTTGATCTTTCACTCACTCAAATGGGTTTCTCTCACTAAAATTAAATTAGAAAGATGAAGGTGGTTGAAAATGGAGTTATGATACCCCAACTACTGACCTTGTGACCTTAACTCGTTCCACAAGTGAAATTACCACAAAGCCCTTCCAAAATATCTAATTAGAAAAGGCAGAATCCGGCTACAGTGGGAGTGCGCCACGCGCACCCATATGTGTGCGCTGCGCGCATTGAGGCCTGAACAGCCTCTGACTTCTGTTTAAAATCCACATTTATTCTCATGCTTTATCTACTCTATTTACACTTTTGTACCACAAATATTAAGGTGTTACAACTCTCCCCCACTTGAATCAGAGCGCGTCCTCGCGATCCAAGCTGCATGACAAGCGGGAAGATATACCAACACAAATTCTTCGGTTTCTCATGTAAACTCGGAACCTTTACTACGACGCCATTGGACCTTAAAGGTCCTCACCTCTTTGTTACGCAACATTTTCACCTTTTCATTAAGTATAGCAATCAGCTCTTCAACATACTCTAACTTGTTGTTTAGCTCAATCTCATTTAATGGCACCCATGACGAATCATCCGCAAGACACTTACGGAGATGGGAAACATGAAATGTATTATGGATCCCCACAAGCTCTTAGGGTAATTTCAAACGATACGTAACTTCACCAACACTAGCTAAAATCTTAAATGGCCCAATAAACCGAGGAGCTAACTTTCCCCATTTTCGAAACTGAATAATACCCTTCCACGGCGAAACCTTGAGCATCACCATGTCACCCTCTTGAAACTCGATCGGTCACCTACATTTATCGACATAAGACTTTTGTCTATCTTGCGCCGCTTTCAAACGAGTCTGAATCATTTCGATTTTACTATTCGTCTCCAATACCAAGTCGGTGCTCCCGAATTCCCTTTGACCCACTTCGCCCCAACAAATCGGGGTTCGACACCTTCTACCGTATAAAATCTCATATGGTGAGATTCCAACACTAGAGTGAAAAAAATTATTGTAAGAGAATTCCACCAAAGGCAAGTGTTCATCCCAACTACCACCGAAATCAATAATACACGCTCGCAACATATCCTCCAATGTTTGATTCGTACGTTCGGTTTGACCGTCCGTTTGAGGATGGTACGCCGTACTCATATTCACCCTCGTACCCATATCTTCATGAAACTTCTTCCAAAATTGAGAAGTAAAATGCGTGTCCCGATCCGAAATGATAGACGCGGGAACGCCATGTATCGATATCACTTATTTAATGAACATTTTCGCAAGAGCCTCTGACGTAATTGCTTCTTTAATAGGAAGAAACAATTCACTTTTCGTCAATCTATCAACAATCACCCAAATAGTATCAAATTGGGTTCTTGCCGTTTTCGGCAACTTGGTAATAAAATCCATGGTAATATGTTCCCACTTCCACATCGAAATTTCTAGCAGTTGCTACTTACCATACGGCTTTTGGTGTTCGGCTTTAACTTGCAAACATGTGACGCATTGCTCAACATACTTAACAACGTCGCGTTTCATGTCCGGCCACCAATAATCTTTCTTCAAATCAAGATACATCTTTGTCGCACCCGGATGAACGGAATACTTAGACTTGTGCGCTTCATCAAGAATCACCTTTCAGAATTCCCCCATCCTTGGTATCCACACTCTTCCTTGAAAGGACAACAAACCTTGAGGGCCCAACGTAATAAACTCCGTTTGCCCCACGATCCGCTCTTCACGTTTATTATGGACAAAGGCTTCAATTTGAATCTCACCGAGCTTCTCGAGAAAGTCGTTAGTAATTGTCATGCGCAACAATCCTAAACGTATCACCGGATGTTGACTCTTTTGACTTAACGCATCCGCGACTACATTCGCCTTGCCCGGATGGTAAAGTATCTCACAATCATAATCCTTCACCACATCCATCCATCTACGTTGACGATAATTCAAATCCCTTTGATCAAAAATATGTTTCAAACTCTTGTGATCTGAATAAATCGTACACTTGACACCATACAAGTAATGGCACCAAATTTTCAAAGCATGGACCACCGCCGCTAGTTCGAGATCGTGTGTCGGGTAATTCTTTTCATGTTCCTTTAATTGGCGTGAGGCGTAAGCAATGACTTTACCTCATTGCATTAGAACACACCCGAGCCCATTTAAAGAAGCATCACAATAAACCGTCATATCGTCTACACCTTCCGGTAACACCAAGACCGGAGCTTGACACAATTTCTCTTTTAACAATTGAAAAGCAATTTCTTGCTCGTTTTCCCAATTAAATCTCGCGTTCTTCCTCGTCAATTTCGTCAATGGAGAAGCAATCTTAGAAAAGTCTTGGATAAACCGACGATAATAACCGGCCAATCCGAGAAAACTTCGGATTTTCGTAGGCGTAGTCGGTTGTCCCCAACTCTTCACCGTCTCTATCTTCCCCGGATCTACTTAAATATCATCCTTGTTCACAATATGGCCAAGGAATTGAACTTCCCTTAGCCAAAATTCACATTTCGAGAACTTAGCATACAACTTCTCCTTCCGCAAAGTTTTCAACACACTACGCAAATGATGTTCATGTTCCTTCATACACCTCGAATAGACAAGTATGTTGTCGATGAACACAATTACCGACTTGTCCAACATAGATTGGCACACTCGGTTCATAAGATCCGTGAATGCCGCCGGTGCATTCGTAAGACCAAAAGGCATAACTACAAACTCAAAATGCCCGTAACGCGTTCGAAAGGCCGTTTTCTCAATATCTTCCTCACGGACCCGCATTTGATGATAGCTGGACCGTAGGTCAATTTTTGAGAAATACGTCGCACCTTGGAGTTGGTCAAACAAATCGTCAATCCTAGGCAATGGATAACGATTCTTGATCGTCACTTTATTCAACTCCCAATAATCAATGCACATACGCATACTACCATCTTTCTTCTTCACGAACAAGACCGGAGCACCCCATGGCGAAGCACTCGGTCGAATAAAACCCTTCTCAAGTAACTCTTGGGTTTGATTTAACAATTCTTGCATTTCCATCGGTGCTAAACGATAAGGAGTTTTAGCAATGGAAGTAGCTCCCGGAACCAACTCAATGCGAAATTCAACTTGTCTTTCCGCCGGAATACCCGGTAACTCATCCGGAAAAACGTCTTCGAATTCATTAACCATCGGAATCTCGCGAATGGGTGGTGGCTTATCACGAGTATCAACAACATGGGCAAGAAAAGCCATGCCACCACTAACAAGGAAACGACGTGCCCGTGCAAAAGTGCATATCGGCACAAGTCTTCTACGCTTATCGCCATGAATAATTAACTCTCCCCCACTTGGGGTCTTCACACGAATAGATTTTTCATGGCATGCAATATCGGCTCTATTATGATCGAGCCAATCCATACCAACCACGATATCAAAATCACCCAAAGTCATCGGGATGAGATCAATTTTAAAGTTTTCGGCACCAAACACAACATTACAATTTTTACACACATCAACCACTAGCACCGTCTTGCCATCCGCTATTTCGACTTCTACCGGACGACTTAACTTAGCTAACAGTTTATTAAGTTTAGGCTCAAATTTTGGAGACACAAATGATAAACTTGCACTGCTATCAAATAGAATCCTCGCCAGATTAGAGTTAACCATGAAAGTACCTGAAAAGACTTCATTGGATTGCTTAGCTTCATCATTGGTCATCAAATAATTATGCCCCCTTGCCGACCCTGCTGCCTTCTCTATCCTCTTAACTTGATCATTTCAGAGATCGGGGCACTCCGACTTTCGGTGCCCTTCTTGTTGACAATTAAAACATGTGATCACATTAGCACGCGGTTTTGGGCAATCACGAGAGTAGTGACCTTTTTGCCCACAATTGTAGCACGTGGTCACGTGGACATTAGAAGTTCCTTTCTTCACACTACTAACACTTTCGGATGCTCCCCTACTCTTCTTGTTCGAATAACTAGAAGCTTCAAACTTTCTTTTACTTGGCGTATAACTAACCGGACTCGGAGCTTGCGCTTCAAACCCCTTTGCCACCGCCAAAAGCTTAGCAAAAGTCTCAACATGACCAATAATAATTTTACCCTTCAAATCATTTCTAAGGGTCGCATGAAAGTCTTCCATTAACAATTGATCATTCCCCACATACTCGGGGCAAAAACGCGCTTTGGCGAGAAAATTGGTTTTGAGAGTGTTTAGGTCCAAAGACCCTTGACGCATGTTCCTTAACTCATTGCGAAATTTGGAAAGATCTGCTTGCGTACGATATTCGAGGAAAAATTCCTTCTTGAACTCCGCCCAAGACAACCCCACAAAAGCCGCATCACCCACCATATCAATTTTACCATCGAGCCAATCTTTAGCATGGCCCCTCAACAAAATAGTAGCAAGCCTTGTCTTCTTCTCGAGTGGGCACTCGGTCGTGGAAAAACAACCTTCAACATCGGAGATCCAAGCGGCACTTTTCATGGGGTCGGGATCCCCGTGAAAGTGAGGAGGCTTAGTCGCCAAGAAGTTCTTATAGCTAAACTCCAACTCGCCCCCATTTTGAGGTCTAGGAAACCTCCTTTCAACTTCTTCTTTGAAGGCATTGGCCATTCGTTCTTGAATCATATCGACAATTTGTTCCGAAACCGATTCTTCGAGTATTTGTTTAACCCTTCATGAGAAAACCGAAACATAGTTTTCTAAAGCGGTCTCAATCTTGGTAGTCATCTCATCTTCCTCCACATGAGAGGGACCACCATTGCCATTCGTATCCGTTCCGTTTCTCGTCTTCATTCTAAAGATTAAAAGTGGATTAGACATCACCAACAATTTAATACACATATATACCTATGCATATGACCGCACACACACCACATCTAGCTCGATACTTGTCACACATCCTTGCTTGACTTGACTTGCAACCGTAATAGTAGTCGCGACTCACTATTACGCTCACATGTCGTGCCATGCTCAAACGTATCACAACCATCTTGCTCGATGTTCAAAACAATAACACATGATTAGTATGTCATAACATAAGCATAGTTAGACCACCTTTGCATCAAAGAACTAATCAAAACCCACACCGACCCGTAGTCCTACAAGTCCCGCATATAATTTAACAACACAAAAGTCTAAGTCTAGGCGCCTATCTCAAGTCACCTAAATTCCTTAGACCAAGCTCTGATACCACTTGTAACGACCCAACCCGTTAACCAACCAAAACTGCAAAAAAAAAAAAAATTCGAAGCAGGCCTGCCCAGGCAGGGTGCGCAGCGCGCAGCCCTCCCTGTGCGCGGCGCGCACAGAGCCTGGCAGCCCGCTGTCCAACTTGTTCCATATTCGTAAAAAGATCTAACACTTCCCATCATTTTTAGACGAAATTCTTTTCACATCATATTAGTATAAGTAAAACTAGCACGAATCATTGATAAAATGAGTTTTACATCACGGGGCCCACATATGCCCTAAATACCATTAAGTAAGAAATACGAGTTTCGACCACAAAAAGTTTAATTGCCAAACGTCACTAGAGCATGGTGTTTGGGGTTAAACTACCCAAATCTTGGTCGAACTTCTAAAAAGCTATAACCCCCGAAAGCTACTAATCCGTGCGAATACCTTTGCCCTTATCCAAGCCGGATCCTAAAAAGGTAAACAACGAGAGGGTAAGCTAACGCTTAGTGAATGCAATAATTATACACATACATATATAATATACCTACTTGCATACACTTACACAAATACCTCATATACGCTAGCAATTTACATAGCATACCATCGCAAGTATAACTCTAAACCCTTCAAGATCGCAAGCTAGCACAACAATAGTATATATATAACCCGAATAATATAGTATGCTACACTACAACGCGTAATTATGGTTAACCAATAATACATGGGAATGATACTTCGAATTTCCCATCGATGTTCCTAACAACCGTTAGTGTACAACGAAATATATCACTAACCCCCTAGGCGACACGGACAATGAAATATCCGTTCAAAGCAATCGTTAGTGTACAACGAAATATATCACTAACTCTTGGGCGATTTAGATAACAAAATATCCATTGTTAGTGTATAACGAAATATATCACTAACTCTTGGTGGTATAGACAACATATATCCGGCCCCTTCCCCGCCCTACAAATTGATACATTATATACACACATGTATAATCATTCCACTCACCTTGTTGACTTGGCGAGATTTCCAATAACAACTTGTAACTTCAAAGCGAGTCACCTAACACAATTAATTCTCAATTAATTCACATAATAAGTTGGACTTTCCACCAACTAGCCTCACTAGTGCATTTATGACCCATTTGCACTAGAATCACTCAATAAAGGTCAAGACTCCCAACTAATCACTAAAAGCTAGTGATTAAGGTTCTAAGACCTCTATCAACACATAACTAGGGTGTTTTCATACACATTTTATCCCTCTAGGACAAACATACCCATTTGACCCATTTCAAGTCAACCATGGACCCTAGAAACACTTTTTACTAGCAACACAAATGAGCTAGTGATTAACTAACCATTTTAGACTCATTAACACCATTTATTACTTTGAAACCCTAGGTTGGTCGTTCTTGAGTCCTCGTGACTTAATCTTACCCACAAACCCCCAAAATCACCAATAATGGGTTTTATGTTCATCACTAACCCAAGCCCTAACCCTTAAACAAATCAAATTAAGGAAATCAAGATTAGAACTTACTACCACAACCAAAATGTAGCTAGTGAGGAGATGAACAACTTTATGACTCGAGCTAAGACCCAAAACTAGCTCCTTCTTCCTTTACTTGAGCTTTCACTCACTCAAATGGGTTTCTCTCACTAAAATTAAATTAGAAAGATGAAGGTGGTTGAAGATGGAGTTATGATACCCCAACTACTGACCTTGTCACCTTAACTCGTTTCACAAGTGAAATTACCACAAAGCCCTTCCAAAATATCTAATTAGAAAAGGCAGAATCCAGCTACAGTGGGAGTGCACCACGCGCACTCATATGTGTGCGATGCGCGCACTGAGGCCTGAACAGCCTCTAACTTCTGTTTAAAATCTACATTTATTCCCACGCTTTATGTACTCTATTTACACTTTTGTACCATAAATATTAGGGTATTACAACACTGTACACTATTGTTGCAACAGTATTTCCTCGAGTCTTATACTCTTGACCAATGTCTTGATCTGGTCCTACAGTAATTCCCCATGTACTTTATAGTATTTTTGATGGGTTCATACCTTGACCAATACATAAACACAGATAACTAATTACCTTTATAATGTCGACTTTATAAAAGGTTTTAATCACGTTTATTGGTGGAAGGACGATAATAACGAGGTTTAATATCATAGACAGAAAGCGAGTACGAGACGATAATTATCCCTAACTAACATTATTAAATCATGGCAAACAATCAAGCAATTACTCACACATCATGTCAACAAGCATTTCTAACATCAGTAAATCATAAACATCGAACAAAAATATTATAATAAACTGATAAAAGAAAGGATAGATATTACCGAATAATGTCGGCATAATAACACTTGTATTTCTTCATAATATCCATAGCGTTACAATGCTTGAAAGCTTCTATTACTAACTACATACTAATCTCCTATAGATCACTAGAGAGCGACAATAGAGAGATAATTACATTTCCTAATCTCTGTACTTTTCTCTCTCTAGAAACTAGAGAGAGAAAGTAGAGAGAACTAATCTCCTATAGATCACTAGAGAGCGACTATAGAGAGATATTTAGAGAGAAAAGTGAAGAATGGTGTGTGTTGAAATGAGAAATGAAGGCCTCCTTTTATAAGCAAAGCTTGAGGGCAAAATTGTAATTTTTGGCCAAAAAACGCCTGGCAAGGGGCATTGGCAAGGGGCTTTGCCAAGGGGGTTTTTTCTAAAAAACGCCTGGCAGGCCGTACGGCAAAGGGCTTTGGCAGGGGGGCTCTGGCAGGCCATACCCCATACTGGCAGGCCGTATGGCAAGGGGCTCTGGCAGGCTGTACCCCATACTAGCAGGCCGTATGGCAGCCCATATGGCAGGCCGTATTTGGTGCTGGTCAGCCTTGATTCACTGGATCGTAACTTGATTTCTTGTCTTTCACCATTTTTGCTCTAGAATCTTCGTTTTAGCTCCGTTTTTTGTCGATTCTTGCGCGCACGCATTCATAATTGAATATCCTACAACATGAGGTTAAGTAATTAAACTTTTCCAAAAATTATAAAATAAGTTATTTAAACGCGAGTTAATCGTCTTAGCCGGTTTTGCTCGTTTTTCCTCGTTTCTCATCCGTTTTTAGTGATTCTTGATACGTAGCCTTTGTAATGACTAAATCTACCAAATTAACCAACAAAGTGATTATTTTGGCGATAAAGTTTAGAACTTTATGGTTTTAGGGCTCAATATCGGGGGTAAAAACGTGACTTTTTGGCCGATATCAAATATCATACACTTAGACTTGGCTTGTCCTCAAGCAAACCCCTCTTTTATTATGAGTTCAAGGATGCTTCTGAGGTTTCCGTTCTATTATTCAAGTGGTTTGTTATTTATTGTAAGAGCAAGATCAGACAAATCGCCTTCTAAAAGGGTAGAAACTATCTCTGCAAGCATGAGGGGAGGTTACATGACATTGGCTTCCTTACACGGGTCACTCAAATCACTTAAGTGTTTGGGGTTCCCTATAAATCTATGAAAAGAATTTGCTCATAGCCAGTCATGCTGCAAGTATTGTCATAGGCTTGACCAAGAATCAAATCTCCACCGGTTAGATAAGGACGGCACTGATCTTCTCCCTAATCATTCTTTCAAGAGGAAGAGAGGGTTTAAAGGTTGGTTTTCGGATAAAAGTGAAGGTTTGATATGGCGAAAAGGGTGATTTTTGAATCATTGAAATTTAGAGAGATTCGATAGATTTCGGTTTTATGATGATATACTTTTTCTAGGAAAGATGATACTCTATTTTTGTTGAAGAGTTCCTTATAGAGGGTGCTTATTTTCAGCGAAGACTTTGCTTCTTTTCTGCAATCCTCCTGAGTCACAATCTTCATTTTCTTGGGGGATCTATGCTTTTATTTGAAGACTTTTCTCTTCTTTATTTTTGAGACTTTGCTCAACAAATTTTTTTTTTATTTTTATTTTTTTTTTTGATATCCCATCTTCATAACTTTGTCTATTTCTTCTTGTGCCCAGAGAGAAAGGTATTTCACCAGAAATAGGTCTTTTTGACCTATCAAAAACAGTCTGGAATTTCGAAATTTTTCGACAAGTGTTTGAAGTAAACTTGGTCGATCTATCTCTTTGAATTTCTAGATTTTGAAAATGAGAAAGAAAAGTGGGTGGAAAGGGTAACGTATTTGATAGTGAATTTGGGGTGAATATTTTTTGATTCATCAACTCTTTAGGGTGAGTTAGTCGGTTTAAATGCGTGGAGTGGAAATGAAAACGGATGGTTTTTGTCTTCTCTATTCAGAATGATTTCGGAAGGAGCATGGCACCTACACTACGTATGGCGCTTACTAACCATTGGCCTCGAAATGTATGTCAAGGTCAAGTTCTAACTCTAAATGCTAACATCGGCACTCTCAACGGAAAGATAGTGAAGCATAAAAAAATGAATGCTTATTAAGCCATTTTTGGGGTACCTCACAGCAATTATATTGGGTTGATAATGCCTAGTCATGCAATGCTCTTTTAGAGAATCGGTTCATCCTTAAGAAGATTTATGTCCTCATTTGTCTTAATTTTAGAACAAACAAACTTGATTTTCGAAAGTACTTTTTCAGAAAGTATCATTTAGTCAAAATTTTTGAAAAATATACGTTGAGGATAAAGAATCTAAATAGTAGGTATACTCGAAAAGCTTAGTAAAATTTTATGTTAAGAACATTTTCCGAGCATCCCATAGCTAATTACGGTGTACTACATCGCTATCCCACACTTAGAGGAACATTGTCCCTAATGTTCATTCTTAGATTTTAGGGATCTAAAATCCCACACTTAGAGTTTAAACATGTCAGAAAATGTATCTAAGCTCAATATTAGGTTGGAATCCCACACTTAGTGATAAGCTTAGGATAGGGTATAGTTTAAGGATATAACGAAGCAAAATAAGTAAAAGAAGAGAAAGAAACGAATTACTCCCCTTGGGTGCGGTGGTGAGTTGAGGATCTAAAGGTAGATGGAGTCGGAACCATCTTCTGTTGGATTCGAATCGATCTTCTTGAAGTGTACTCGAGCTCAATAGAGCATTCTCATCCTCCATACAACATCCACCAATAACTTGCAATGAAATAATCAACGGGTTTCCTTTTCATTTTATCATTATTTAAAGAGTCTCCACCACAGGCATCAATAACTGTCTATTACTTGTAAAATGGAAAAGATTAAGCCTAGACAGGTGATTAAGCTTTAGGCCATAGACTCACTGATTTGAGTTTTGATGAAAAAGTCATTTGAAACTTAAGGGTTTCAAAATTAGGTTTTTAAAAATTTAACAAATCAGTGTATGACTTAAAATCTTAATCCCACACTTAAAGTGTTGACTGCCTTTAATTTTAAGACTTTGAAAATGACGTAAATATTGCAATTAAGTTCATGACAAGTAAGAAACTTTGAAAATCTCATTTTAAGTTTCACTTTCTCATTTATTCAACTAACCTAATAACTCTAATCTAACAACTACTAAAAAAAATAAACACACGAGTTGCCTCCTGAGAAGCGCTTGTCTTTGTTCGAGTCACGAGCCTGACTCTAGCCTTACTTCTCAGGAAATCTAGGCGGCTCCCTTGCATCCATCAGTAGACATAAGAGGTAATATTGGAACATACTGATGAGATTGAAGCAGACATAGAACAAGGTATGTCCAATGAGAGGAGAAGGTGGTTTGAAGTGAATGCTTTGTTTAACTTGAGGTGTAACAAAGCTATCAGTTTCTTCTACCTCCTTGATTTGTGCGGGTTGTTCAAAGGGATCCTCATCGCTCCATGATGTGTATGTCATTATGTATTTGAGTTATGGTTTATAGGGTCGCCCTGACGCAAAACTCTTCCTTCTTCTTTGTGACTTCAGGTTGGTCATAATGTTGTACTCTAAGGATATGGTAGCAACATTAACAACTACTTCGGTGCTAGAATCCTCCATCTCTTTCTTCTTCTCCGGGCTCTCCATTTCTATTTCTTCATCCACCTCCTCATCACTCTGGTCGGGAGTTTCAAGAATAATTGGTTCAGAGAGTTCTTCTAGAACGAAATCCTTTCCAGTCATTAAAAGATCAAAATAAGGTGGGAGTGAAGATTGGGCTAGTGTGGAGTGGTTATTCATCTTGTCTTCTACTTTTATCTTCTTCTCTTCATTCTCGGAATAGAATGTGACTTTCCTAGTGGTGATGGTATTTACTTCGGCGTTCCCATCAGAAGGACATACAGACTCGTCGATCATGAAAGCGACCTCTTCTCCACGGGCTCTCAAGGTGATTGTCCGTGAATAAACGTCAACGATCACTTTGGCTGTATTCATGAAAGGCCTTCCTAAGATGATAGGGGTTTTCATGTCTTCTTTATAGTCCATAACCACAAAGTCGGCCGGAAAGAGGAATTTGTCAACCTTAACCATGACGTTCTCAGCTATTCCCTTAGGATATCTACTGGATTAGTCAACTAGCTGGATGCTCATTTTGGTAGGGTTAAGGTTTCCAATTTTGAGTTTATGAAACAGTGAGTAGGGCATGAGATTGATGCTGGCATCAAGGTCAGTGAGAGAATAGATAGTACCAGATTGGTAGATAGAACAAGGAAGGGTAAATCGTCCGGTGTCTCCTAGTTTTTCAGGAAGAGTATTTAAAAGAATGGCTGAACAATCCGCGTTCAGTGGGACATTGGGTACTTCGGGTACCTTATCCTTGGTTGATAGGAGTTTCCTAAAATACTTCTTATTATGAGGATTTTTAGACACAGTGTCCAAAATTTACCGTCAAGCTTGAAAGATTTCATTTTGTTATTTCTTTGATTGAGACGGCTCGGGAATGGAATGGGTGTTTTAGGTGATGACTCAATGACTACTACCGAACGGGTATTAGTTAGTTTCTTCTCCTTAGAAGAAACTAAAGGTTGGCTATGTGCCACCTTTGAGTCATTTTTAGGACAACCTAGAGAATCAAGACGTTGATTTAGCTGGCTTATTTGATTTTCAAGACTACTCAGGTGATTAGTCATGACTAAGTCAGCTGCGTCTTGTCTTGCTGTGATCATGTGGATGATTCGCAGTAGGACATCATCTGGACTTGTCTCTGGTGGGGTAGTGGGTTTAGTGGGTGGGTTGTGCGGATGAGCTAGGATCTTATCAGAGTATACAACAGAGTCCTCACATTCAGCCTCGTATACCTTGGCCGAATGTGGTTCAGTACAATTCTGGCATAATTGCACTTCAGACACATGTTGCGGGAGTTTCTTTAGCTCTCCAACTTCTTTGGTGAGGTTTTCTATTTGTTCCGAGAGATATTTTATGGTTTTGATAGGATCGGAGGCAAAAAGCGGTGTTGCTGATGAAATGTGCTCTTCCGTGTTCCAATCATGATGGTGCATAGTCATCTCCTCGATCAATCTCCAGGCCTTGTCAGTAGTGAAGTTCATGAAGTTACCTTGAGAAACAGCATCAAGAGTAGACTTGTTGTTCTGATTCAGACCTTTGTAGAAGGTCAAAATCTGATCAGAGCTCTCAAGACGGTGATTCGGGCATCTTCGAAGCAAGTGTTTGAATCTTTCCCATGCAGTGTAGAGTGATTCATCATATGCTTGTTGAAAGTTTATGATGTCATTCCTAAGTCTGATTTGTTTTGATGGGAGAAAGTACTTGATTAAGAAAGTTGTTGCCATTTCCTCCCATGAGGTGATAGAGTTGGGTTCTAACCCCTCGAACCAGGTTTTTGTATGAAGAGTTAAGGAATAGGGGAACAAATATAGGCGAACTACAGCTTGTTCAACCCCGTTTTGCTTATATGAGTTGGATAAGGAGAGGAATCTATCTAAGTGAGAGTTGGGATCGTCAATTGGTAAGCATGGAACTGGCAATGGTTCTGAATGGGTTGAATGATGTTATGCTTAATGATAATGCTAAAAACGAACATATATTTCATAGCATTATTCCTCAAGAAAGATAAGCTTTTAGTTGCAATTGTTCTATTTACAAGTGATATTCGTTTAAATAATAAAAGGTGAAGACAAAAGACAGATTCGACGAATTGAAGACGCAAACGACCAAAAAGCTCAAAAGTACAAAAGACAATCAAAAAGGTTCCAATTATTGATAAGAAACGTCTCGAAATTACAAAAGTACAAGATTCAAAACGCAAAGTACAAGATATTAAATTGTACGCGAGGACGTTCGAAAATCCGGAACCGGGACCAGAGTCAACTCTTAACGCTCGACGCAACGGACTAAAAATTACAAGTTAACTATGTATATAAATATAATATAATATATAATTAATTATATTAATTATATATATATATATATTATATTTATATATAAAAAACCGTCGGCAGAGAAAGACTCCAAGATATGAGCTGGAATTTCAAACTCCGCGACTCGCGGAGTTTGAAGGCCAAAATGGCCGCGAGTCGCGGAGCCCCAAAATTGAAAACTGCCTATAAAGCCAACCGAATTCTGATCAAAATCATCATCTTTTTCTTCCTCATTCATACGTAAAATTTATATTTATATTTATAATTTATATTTTAATTTTAATTATAATTCTAATAATAAGGGTATGTTAGCAAATGTTGTAAGGGTGTAAGTCGAAATTCTGTCCGTGTAACGCTACGCTATTTTTAATCATTGTAAGTTATGTTCAACCTTTTTACATTAATGTCTCGTAGCTAAGTTATTATTATGCTTATTTAAAACGAAGCAATCATGATGTTGGGCTAATTACTAAAATTGGGTAATTGGGCTTTGTACCATAATTGGGGTTTGGATAAAAGAACGACACTTGTGGAAATTAGACTATGGGCTATTAATGGGCTTTATATTTGTTTAACTAAATGAAAGTTTGTTAATGTTAATATAAAGATTTACAATTGGGCGTCCCTATAAATTACCATATACACTCGATCGGACACGATGGGCGGGGTATTTATATGTACGAATAATCGTTCATTTAACCGGACACGGGAATGGATTAATAGCCACTAGAATAATTAAAGCAGGGGTGAAATTACATTCAAGGGTAATTGGTGTAATTGTTAACAAAGTAGTAAAACCTTGGTTTACACGCAGTCGATAACCTGGTGTATTCATTAAACAAAGTATTAAAACCTTGTTACAATTCGAATCCCCAATTAGTTGGAATATTTAACTTCGGGTATAAGAATAATTTGATGAGGACACTCGCACTTTATATTTATGACTGATGGACTGTTATGGACAAAAACCAGACGGACATATTAAATAATCCAGGACAAAGGATAATTAACCCATGGGCATAAAACTAAAATCAACACGTCAAACATCATGATTACGGAAGTTTAAATAAGCATAATTCTTTTATTTCATATTTAATTTCCTTTATTTTATATTTAATTGCACTTCTAATTATCGCACTTTTATTATTCGCAATTTCATTATCGTTATTTACTTTACACTTTAATTTAAGTCTTGTATTTATTTTATATTTTACATTAGGTTTTAACTGCGACTAAAGTCTTAAAATCGACAAACCGGTCATTAAACGGTAAAAACCCCCCCTTTATAATAATAATATTACTTATATATATATTTGTATTTTTATAAAAGTAAACTAATATAGCGTTGAGCTTTGTTTAAAGATTTCCCTGTGGAACGAACCGGACTTACTAAAAACTACACTACTGTACGATTAGGTACACTGCCTATAAGTGTTGTAGCAAGGTTTAAGTATATCCATTCTATAAATAAATAAATATCTTGTGTAAAATTGTATCGTATTTAATAGTATTTTCGCACTAAAAATAATACTATTTTATATACACCTCGCATAACATCAAGTATTTTTGGCGCCGCTGCCGGGGACTTACTCTTAAACACCGGAAGCGCAACGCTAATATAAAAAAAAAAAAAAGATTTTTTGTTTACTTTTATTAAAATTCGCTTTTGTAAAAATACGTTTTAATTATTCAAAAATATAAAAAGAAAAACAAAAATATAAGTATTTTTTTTAAGATTTTGTTAAATATTTAAGTTTTATAAGTTTCTTTATTTTTATTTTAGTTTATAAAAATATAAGTTTAATTTTAATATCTTTTATTTATATAAAAATTAAAAACAGAAAATAAAATAAATAAATAAATAAAGAAAAACGCGTTGAAGATAAAACCTGTCAGCTGAAATTCTGAACCCCGCGACTCGCGGGGTTTTCTTTATAAATTACCGCAACTCGCGGAGGCTACCTGACACACGGACAAAAACCCTAAACCAGCATTATTTACGAATTATTATTAATTATTAATAATATAAACCCTAATTATGTATTATTATTATTATTAGTTTTATTTTAACTTTTACTTTTTATTTATTTTGTTTAATTAGTTTTATTAAAATTGTAAAATTAATAGTTTAATAAAATAAATAATATAAAAATAATATTTTTATAAAAATTGTACTTTTTACAACTTTTTGTATATTTTTATATTTTGTCCCTTTTTAATCGTTGTAGCGTAATATTTGTATTTTTAGCTCATATTTAATTTTAAACTTAGTATTTGCTATAGTCATTTTTACTCCTAGATTTTTAGGCTTTGCCGTAGAATTCCTTAAGTGCTTTTTCTTTAGACTAAGATTTAGGTGCTTTAGAATTTTGCGACGCCTTTTTAAGTTTTAGTTTCTTTTTAAGTTATTTCCATTTGGGATTTAGTTTCTCCTGTAAGCTTTAATATTTTTAGACCTTTTACTATGTATCAATTATCATTCCAATTAGTAATTTCAATTTGCGATTATAATTTTAAGTTAGTTGTAGTAATAAGGTTAGGTTAGTAAAGTATTTTTAAGTTTTTATAAGTTTCTTTTATTTTTCCGTCACCTTTTATTTTTCAACCATATTTTTTTTCTTTTTCGACCTTTTGTGACGAACTCTTTTTCTCTCTTATTTCTCGCCATTCTAGTTTTTAGGACTTAGAATTTTTTTCTACTTCTTATCTAAATTTCTCAAAATTACGAAAATTTATTTTGAGTGGTTAAATTGATAGACATCAAAATTTTCTGGTTCGTAGTAATAGTTGGATTTGTACGTGGACCGGGTTATTGGAGCCAAACAGTCCTCAATTATATTGAGACCAAACGAATCCTGCCCCTCTGCTGCATCTTTTGGCTATTCGAAACGTGGGCAAAATCAGAAAAGTCTATTGATTGGATAACTTATTATAATTTTTCTTTCCTTTTTAAAAACTAATAGGATATTCAGTGAATGCACCGAGCAAGACGTTCATCACCTTTTGTACGTTCACCACCTGTAACTAGATCAAGACATTTAGCAAATATAACCGCCGTTGATTTTTCTTTAGAATCATCATCCAGTCGACCAAGTACTTCAGTTCAAATTTCCGATAATCCATTTTTTGAACCCAACCTCACAATTGAGAATCCGGAGAATATTCAGGAACGGTTCATAGATCCTGAACCACTAAACTTTCCTCCGGAGCCACCAATCATTCAAACAGAGATTGTTGAGGAACGAACCATTAAATCAGAATCATCTAGTGATACCGATTCAACAAATTCAATTATGGAGAATCTGGAACCTTTAAGTATGGAAGACCGAATGAGAGCTAAACGCACTGGCCAAGGTCACGCAATTACTCATCCAGACATTAATGCGCCAGATTATGAAATCAAAGGACAAATTCTACACATGGTGACTAATCAATGCCAATTTAGTGGTGCGCCGAAGGAAGATCCAAATGAACATCTACGTACCTTTAATAGAATCTGCACACTATTTAAAATACGAGAAGTGGAGGATGAACAGATATATCTCATGCTATTTCCCTGGACTTTAAAGGGAGAAGCCAAAGATTGGTTGGAATCGTTACCTGAAGGGGCGATCGATACATGGGACGTTTTAATTGACAAATTTCTTAAACAATTTTTTCCTGCATCTAAAGCCGTAAGACTTCAAGCAGAAATTGTTACGTTCACACAGAAGCCAAATGAAACTCTATATGAGGCGTGGACAAGATATGGAAAGTTATTAAGAGGATGTCCGCAACATGGTTTAGACACCTGTCAAATAGTACAAATATTCTACCAAGGATGCGACATCACTACAAGAAAAGACATAGATATAGCAGCTGGTGGTTCTATTATGAAGAAAACCGAAACTGATGCTTACAAAATTATTGATAACACTGCTTCCCACTCACATGAGTGGCACCAAGAAAAAGATATCGTTAGATCATCTAAAGCAGCTAGAGCCGATTCTAGCCATGACTTAGATTCCATTTCCGCAAAGATAGATGCTGTGGAGAGACGAATGGAAAAGATGACTAAGGATATTCACTCAATACGAATTAGTTGTGAGCAGTGTGGAGGACCACATTTGACAAAAGATTGTCTCAGTATTGAATTAACAATGGAACAAAGAGAGAATATTTCATACATAAACCAAAGGCCTGGAAATAATTATCAGAATAATTATCAACCGCCAAGACCGATTTACAATCAAAACCAGAATTATAACCGAAATATTCCATACAACAACCAACAAGGTCCTAGCAATCAACAAGTATCCAATAATACTTATAATCAGCAAAGACCGAATTTTCAAAACAAACCACCACAACAAACCGATGATAAAAAGCCAAATTTAGAAGATATGATGACGAAGCTAGTTGAAACTCAAACGCAGTTTTTCACATCTCAAAAACAAACAAATGAACAAAATGCTCAAGCATTTAGAAATCAACAAGCTTCTATTCAAAATCTGAAACAAGAAGTAAGTAACCTAGCAAGGTTAATAGGTGAAAGAAAACCGGGAAGTCTACCTAGTGATACAAATGCTAACCCCCGGAATGAAACAGCTAAAGCCATTACCACAAGAAGTGGTACAACACTTAAACCACCTGAAATACCTGTAACTTCTGATGAAACTATTCCTACTCCACAAGAACCACAACCTGATCAAGATAAGGAAAAAGAACCGGTAGTTGAAAAGGTTAATGAAAATAACACAGTTAAGGATAAACCTTATGTTAAACCATACCAACCACCACTTCCTTACCCGAGTAAAATGAAGAAAGAAAAACTTGAAGCCGAGCAATCCAAATTCTTGGATATGTTTAAACAGATAAATGTAAATCTTCCTTTCATTGATGTGATTTCAGGAATGCCAAGATATGCTAAATTCTTGAAAGATCTAATCTCAAATAGAAAGAAAATGGAAGAACTCTCGGCTGTTACTATGAATGCTAATTGTTCAGCAGTGCTGTTGAATAAGATACCAGAAAAACTATCTGATCCAGGAAGTTTCACAATTCCATGTTTTCTGGGTAGTCTTAGTTCAATAGAAGCATTGGCAGACTTAGGTGCTAGTATAAATCTAATGCCGTATTCACTATACGCTAAACTAGACCTTGGAGAATTGAAACCAACAAGAATAAGCATACAACTAGCCGATAGATCAATAAAATATCCTAGAGGGATAATGGAGAACATGCTAGTTAAAGTTGGTACTTTAGTATTTCCAGTAGATTTTGTTGTTTTAGACATGGAAGAAGATTCTCAAGTTCCTCTCATATTAGGAAGACCATTCTTAAACACGGCTAAAGCAATGATAGACGTGTTCGGTAAGAAACTGACCCTAAGTATAGAGGATGAGAGTGTTACCTTTTCAGTTGATAGAGCAATGCAACAACCACAATCTGCAGATGATACATGTTATTATATTCAAACTATATATGCACATGCAGAATTATTAGAAGAATTTCCAGAATTACAAGGAACAGGAGAATGTTCTTTAGGAGAAGGTAATGAACCAATTGATGAAGCTGAAATGTTAGCTACACTTATAGCTAATGGATATGAACCAACAACAGAAGAAATTCAAATGCTAAAAGAAGAAGACAGATATCGATATAAATAATCGATAGAAGAACCTCCGAAATTAGAGTTAAAGCCACTTCCAAACCATTTGGAATACGCTTATTTACATGGTGAATCTGAATTACCTGTAATAATATCGTCTTCTCTTACTGAAAATGAGAAATCACAACTCATTTCTGTGTTGAAAGCTCATAAACCAGCCATTGCATGGAAGATTCATGATATTAAAGGAATAAGTCCTTCGTATTGCACACATAAAATCCTTATGGAAGAAGGTCATAAAACGTATGTGCAACGCCAACGAAGACTAAATCCTAATATGCAAGATGTAGTTAAGAAAGAGATTATTAAACTGCTAGATGCAGGTTTGATATATCCAATTTCTGATAGTCCATGGGTAAGCCCAGTTCAATGCGTACCTAAGAAGGGTGGCATGACTGTCATTACAAATGAGAAAAATGAGCTTATTCCTACTAGGACTGTAACAGGATGGCGTGTATGTATTGATTATAGAAAATTAAATGACGCCACCAGAAAAGATCACTTTCCCTTACCTTTCATAGATCAAATGTTGGAAAGATTAGCCGGAAATAGTTACTATTGTTTTCTAGATGGATTTTTCGGATATTTTCAAATTCCAATAGCACCCGAGGACCAAGAGAAAACCACATTCACGTGCCCTTATGGTACTTTTGCTTACAAACGCATGCCATTTGGACTTTGTAACGCCCCTGCAACCTTTCAAAGGTGTATGATGGCGATTTTTCACGACATGATAGAAGAATGCATGGAAGTATTCATGGATGACTTTTCAGTCTTCGGTGATACATTTAAATCATGTCTAGTTAATCTGGAACGAATGCTAATTAGATGCGAAAAATCAAATCTAGTACTTAATTGGGAGAAATGCCATTTCATGGTTAAAGAAGGCATCGTTCTTGGACATAAAATTTCAAAAGAAGGAATTGAAGTGGATAGAGCTAAAGTAGATGTAATTGCTAAACTTTCACATCCCACCAATGTTAGAGGAGTTAGGAGTTTTCTAGGGCATGCCGGTTTTTACCGACGTTTCATAAAAGATTTTTCTAAAATTGCCACTCCTATGAATAAACTCCTAGAAAAGGATGCGCCATTCATCTTTTCAGATGAGTTTATCAAATCTTTTAAAATTCTTAAAGAAAAACTCACTAATGCACCGATCATGATAACACCAAATTGGAATCTACCATTTGAACTAATGTGCGATGCAAGTGATTTTGCAATGGGAGTCGTTTTAGGACAAAGGATTGAAAAACGATTTCAACCTATATGTTATGCTAGTAAGACGTTACAAGGAGCACAAACGAACTATACAACTACTGAAAAAGAACTCCTTGCTATTGTCTTTGCTTTTGATAAATTTCGATCATATCTCGTTCTAGCAAAAACGGTGGTCTATACAGACCATTCTGCTCTTAGATACCTATTTTCAAAACAAGATGCTAAACCAAGATTAATCCGTTGGATCTTACTCTTACAAGAGTTTGATATTGAAATCCGAGATAAAAGAGGAGCAGAAAATCTCGCCGCTGATCATCTTTCTCGTCTTGAAAATCCCGAATTAGAAGTTCTGAATGAATCGGCCATACAAGACAACTTTCCTGATGAATATCTATTGAAGATAGATTATAAAGAAATCCCATGGTTTGCCGACTATGCAAACTACTTAGTTTGTGGATTCCTTGAAAAAGGATTATCGTACCAAAGACGAAAGAAATTCTTCAGTGATATAAAACACTATTTCTGGGAAGATCCACATCTGTTTAAAAGTTGTCCCGATGGAATAATACGCCGATGTGTATTTGGAGATGAAGCTAGTAAAATTTTAAACCATTGTCACACAGGACCAACAGGAGGGCATTATGGGCCTCAACTAACAGCAAGAAAAGTTTATGAAGCTGGATTCTATTGGCCTACAATTTACAAAGACGCACACCTTCTTTGCAAATCTTGTGATGCATGTCAAAGGGCCGGAAAAATAAGTCAACGTGATGAAATGCCACAAAATGTCATCCAAGTATGTGAAGTATTTGACATTTGGGGTATTGACTTTATGGGTCCATTTCCAAAATCTAATAATAATCTATATATACTCGCAGCCATTGATTATGTATCTAAATGGGCGGAAGCACAAGCTCTCACAACTAACGATGCACGAGTTGTAGTCAACTTTTTAAAACGTCTTTTTGCAAGGTTTGGAACACCGAAAGCTTTAATAAGTGATCGGGGAACTCATTTTTGTAATAATCAACTTGAGAAAGTTCTTAAAAGATATGGAGTAACTCATAAAATCTCCACCGCATATCATCCACAAACAAGTGGACAAGTTGAAAATACCAACCGAGCTTTAAAACGTATTCTAGAGAAAACCGTAGGATCAAATCCGAAGGAATGGTCCATTAAATTGGAGGATGCACTCTGGGCTTTTAGAACAGCCTACAAAACTCTAATTGGAACCACACCTTTTAGGCTTGTTTATGGAAAAGCATGTCATCTTCCAGTAGAAATTGAACACAAAGCATTTTGGGCTTTGAAGACATGTAATCTTGATTTACATGAAGCCGGACGTCTACGATTAAGTCAATTAAACGAATTAGAAGAATTAAGACATGAAGCATACGAAAATTCGTTAATCTATAAAGAAAGAACGAAGAAATGGCATGATAAAAGAATCAGAAGTTCAAAAGAATTTAAAGAAGGAGACAGAGTTCTTCTTTTCAATTCACGATTCAAGCTATTTCCTGGAAAATTGAAATCAAGATGGTCTGGACCATTCATAGTCAAAAGAGTTTTCCCATACGGAACGATAGAATTAATAAATTCAAATGGGATAGAATTTAAAGTTAATGGTCACATAGTTAAACATTACATACATGGTCCGATGGAAGTCGACAACGAAGTTAATCACAATTTCGACACCACAGCTAACTAATTGTGGGGAGAATCAAGTCTTTAAAGGATAATATGTATTTCTGTTAGAGTTAGATTGTCTGTTTTCGTGTAGTTCTCGAAAATGGAACCCGAATGGTCTTTCCCTAGCAGACCCTAAAGAACTAGTCTTCTCCCCCCATTCTGAATTTTTATTTTTTTTAGGTTTTTACGAAATGAAGACTGCCTGTGAACTAAACCATGGTCTAATGCTACACGCTTTGATCACTAAAAGAAATAATGACATACTACCGAGTGAAATAGTATCAGTAATCAGAGAAAGAATGGACGGAGTTAGAAAAGAATCCAGATGCGAAGATAATAAGTTACAATTTGGTAAAGGAAAATCAAAATCCGCAGCGAAAAGAAGAGCACGACACCTAGAAAGATGTCACAAATGCGGAAAATGGTCACATGGAGGTAAATGTTCAAATAATCAAACCTATTCAAATACCGAATTTGTTACTTTATGCAGAGACGGACCGTTCATATGTTTAGAAGAAAAGACACTGAATGCTCGAGGTTACGCCTATGTAGCCATGGAAAACCAATTAAACCGACTATCTTATGAATGGGATAGATCATATAACTAAGAAATCTATTTCACAGGTATGTCTGTACAGTTTTTATTTTTATTTTTAACCTTTTGATAATAAACGCTAATTTGTTCGCTAAAAAGTATTAAATTGATATTGAATAAAATTAGGTTTGGCGACCGAAATTATTGATATCATTCAAAAATTTATTACATCACTGCGAAATTTAACGTTTATTCTTAAGGTATAAATATCTTTAATCAATCAACCCAAAATATTTCAAAAATTCGTCATGAGTTAAATTAGGTCTTGGAACCGAAATTACTTTACCGAAAAGAGGGGCGCATATTTTTGATAATATTTGATTGATTAAAGTGGGATAAAAAGACAAAAAGATTTTTAATTTTATTTTTACCATATTTTTAAAATTAATATTTAAATCTTAAATTAATATTGTAAACTTTGTAAAAACAATATATTTAAAATTGTAAATATTTGAAAAATTAATATAAGTTTGATATGAATTTATAAATTTTTAAATTAAGTTTGATATGAATTTATAAATTTTTAAATTAAGTTTGGTGTGAATTTTTAATTTTTAAAATATAAATTTTTAATTTTATGCATTTCAAATTTTAAGTTTGGTGTGAATTTTTAATATTAATTTTGAATTTCATATTTAAGTTGTGTGAATTTAAAAACAAAAATTTACTTTATCTCATTAAGTTAAGAATATGATTTTTAAAATTCGTCGTAAGTTGAAGACTAGGTCTTTGAACCGAAATTGCTTTACCCGAGGGAGGGACGAGAACTTTTATTATCATTATTTTTAATCTTATTGAATTAGAGTATGCCAAAAACATTGAAAAAACCCAAAAATCTTAGCTTTTAAAACAATCGCTACAAAAAGACAAATTTTAAAATTTTGTCGAAGGACGGACTAGGACATCGATCCGAAACGACCTCGTCCTAAATAACAAGGGAAACAAAATTTTAAAATTAAGTACTTAATTGTTTCAAAAGTTAATGATTATAAAAAAAAAAAAAAAAAAAAAATATACCAAACTCCGCGAGTCGCGGAGTTTGGAGCTTAAATCTCCGCGAGTCGCGGAGAGACTAAAAACCGGAAAAAAAAATATAACTGCAGAACAGATCAGTCCCCAACCCAAAACAACAAAAACACAGCGAATTCTGCACCCGAAAAACCCGAAAAACACCCCCAAAAATCCCAATTTTTAACCGTTAATCACCAAATTTTTTGCTAAAATCATGTTGAGAAGGATGCTATCTAAGAATTACTCAAGAAAAACGGTAAATTTCTACACCTAAACACCATTTAATTCGAAATTTGGTGTTCTTGAGCAAATTTTTCCCAAATTTGATTTTGATGCTTTTTAGTGTAATTAGGCTTAAATTTTTTTATGTATTATGCTTGTATAACCTAGATTGATGCTGTTTAACATGATTAGAAGCCTTAAACTTCAAATTTTGAGTAATCTAGGGTTTGTGTTCTTGAGCAAATTTGAGGCTTTTTGATATAAACAGGTTATGGCCAATTTTTGTCATGAATTGTTGCTAAATTGAGTAGTGTAACATGTCTAGGTAGTTAAATGATCCACACTTTGAGCCTAAACATGATTTTGAGAATTAAAGTGGACTTTTTCAAGTCCAAAATTCATGAACTTGATTTTTGAAAGATAATGCCATTTGAGACTTGTTTGATTGCTAGTAATGATTATTTTGACATGTTATTTGAGTTGAATGCTTATGAACTTGGCGAACATTTTCGTATATGCTTATTTGAAAAAGTGTAGATTTGATAAAAATGTGAAAATGAGCTTAAGTTTGATATAAATTGATAATGTCATTGTAATTATTTTGATTGATGATTTTGCTGACACTAATGCATATTTGGATGCACAAAAATTGTGTTTGATGTGTTTTGCAGAATGAAAGGGGTGAATCTTCATCCCAAGCCCGCAATGCTCCTGCTGAGAATTTGGAACAACAGGAGGTGGATAACTACTACAAGCAGGATGTACCTCATCCAGTCATGACCTTTTCCGATATGCACTTGGAAGAATTGCACCCGAACCTGAGATTTGACAGACTTTGGATAGATTATCCAAAATATCAACGGGGTTTGCATACTCTTCACTCTAAGGTTGTTGAGGTACCAAGGGTCATAGAATGGGGACCCTTAGAAGCTGTAGAATTGGCCGGGCCAATTAGGGAATTACTTGTACAGAGGTATGGTAATTCTTCTTTTAATGACTGGATATGTTTATTCACCATACGCAGACCTGTATATAAAGTATGGTGTGAAGAATTGTTATGTAGTATAGAGTTGAATGATCGGGTAGCTAGTTTAACCGATCGTTCTTTTATTAGATTTTTGTTAGGCGGTTCGATGCGCCACATGTCTTTACTGGACATGGCTCAGGCTTTACGTATATATACGCCTGAGGAGTTAGCGTCTGCCGATTGTAGAGGATTGATACTAAACGGTAGAAAGATAGATGAAAATTTTGATACACACGGTGTGTGGAGTCAAATGACAAGCCATCACCGTTTCAAAGGGGGAAATTACTCTTATTTGGATATAGATAGAGCCGAATTAAGAGTGATACATAGGTTTTTAGCTAATTCAATTACACAAAGGGGTAAAAACAAAGAAAAGGTAAATGAACAAGATTTGTTTTACCATATGTGTATTCGAGACCCACAAAGCGCTGTAAGTATACCATATTGTGTGGGTTATTATTTATCAGCTATGGTTCGGGGGATGCGACCACATAGCATAATAGGAGGTGGAATTTTTATTACTTTGATTGGTGAATATCTCGGTGTGGATATAAGTCGGGGGAGATTATTAGTAGAAGAACCAGAACCCCGCGATACTATAGGTTTAAATGTATACCATGGTGCGAAATTTTTGAAGAGGCGAAATAACCCCGCAGTACGATACCATGGTAGACATCCACAGGTGGAGAGAAACCAGCAGCAAGGTAATGTAGGAGGGGGGAATGAGATGCAAGAAATGCATAGGTTTATAGCTTCTCAGGAATACGAAAATGCTAGACAGAGATCATTTGAAGATTGGCAAGTTCATCAGAACCAGATCATAGCTCATTGCCAACATATAGGTAGAAACTATATTCCTACACCGAAACCCATCTTCCCTCCTTGGTCGATAGAGATGCAGCCACCATATCCTACGTATGACCCTGCCGAAGCATTCTATAGCACTTATGGTTATGCCTGGAACCCCTATTGGTACCAATATCATCCTTAGTTTACTTATTATTTTTTATTATTTTATAATTTGTAATTATTGATACGTTTAATACTTTTGTTAATATTGTAATCATTTTTATAATTATCTAACTTTTATTCTTAGACTTTAATAATTTTTGAATGTGGGGTAATATACCAAACTTCAACAATATGTATATATGTTTGCAGTTTATCTTATGTACACAACAGGGTAAAACAACGCATTTTCAAAGACTGGCATTAAGTTCAGCAAAAGCAACTAATTTTGACGACAAGATGCAAAATATATGTGAAATAACAACAAGACAGAATGAACAAATGATGTGCACCATTTATCATTCAGAAAACAAACGCCAATATATTTGGAAACTTTGGTAAAAATTTAATCATTTTCACACAAATCACCCTCAATAATTTAAATTGTTACTGATTTCTTGCAAATGAGGGCATTGCAAGATCTTAAGTGTGGGAAGGGGTTAAATTCTTTCGGATTTTAAAATTTTTTACTTTATACACTGGGTTACCATTAAAAATACTAGTAAAGCAGTAGTTGTATTAGAATCTAGTACTCTCTGATAAAAAAGAACAACCCTAGTCTTATATACTGACTACCCAATTCTAGTAAAATTTTTCAATTAAATGAATTCAAATCATGTTTATACATATTTATGAACGATAAAACTAGGTTTTAACACCGAAATTATTGTTACCTCGGAAAGGACATAAATTGAGAAACAAACTAAAATGTCAAAATTCATTTAAAATGGAATAGAGGACGATAAAAAGAAAAATAAAAAGCCAAGTGTGGGAAAATTTACCAAGTTATTTTAAACATATGTCACATATATCTATAACAAATAACTGAAAATACTTTTGCTTTGGACTAAACTAAACTGTTTTACCCGATGAAAGAAAAGAAGAGATGGATCTACATGATGAATCAATTCCATCATTAAAAAGAAGTAAAGTCTTCCGAAAAAGACACGCGCTTCTTGATTTAGGTCATGAAGTTGTCGTCCAGACCAGTTGTAGGTTGACGAAAAATCTAGAAAAGTCATCACTAAAATCAGCAGGAAATCCACGGACCTCAGCATTAAACAGGGTCGCCAAGTGGTCAGATTTATCCTAACCATGAGAAGGATTTATCTCGTACAATGGGGAGGCACCGTGCAAATTAGCTTGATAAGACTAATGAATCAGATCTCCAGAAAGGATAATCTCCTTAAAGATTAAAAATCAGCTTTTAAGACTGATATTACTCAATCCTAGAGATTGACCTTAAAGATTGAGAATTCAAACTCATGGAATTCAATGATATCTAAACTCGAGCTTAAACGAGAAAATATTTTGATCAAAATTACAAACCGATTTGTTTTCTGAAAACCCTATTTTCAATGCGTTCATTACCATTGAACGTAAAATCCTAGGAATTCACCTGGAATTCATTAGGTCACCTGAACCAAATCGGGTGTCAACCGTAAGAACGGTGGTTGCATAGTGGTCAAAGACAGGACCTTGTGCCAGACCGAAAAAATTATAAGGGTGAGCTTTACTATTGCTCCTACCAAGGATAGTAATTGCGTCCGACACGTTATAGACCATAATTAAAAGCATGTCAGGGGACATTGCCTTAACAGTTGCTTGTTCAACGCTTTCCTTTACAACCGGACGGTAGTTTACCGAAAGGTAATATACGGGACAAGTAAACTGGACGTGTTGCTTTCCAAATACAAGGTTAGCAAGTGGGTGACACAAAACCGCAAGTTTTGAGCTAAAATTTTCAAATCTGAAACCCACCAAACCCACAAAAATATTTTGAAAACACCGGTAAAGGGTTATTCCGGAAAACTTATCTAGGGTAAAAACTAGATTTCAAAAGATCAAATGTTTTCATAAAGATCCAATTTCCTTAATGGATCTAAATTTTTATAGTCATGTGGGACTGTAAACCATATCGTTACTACCATTGTTTATACCGCCGTATAGAAATCACTGATGTACAAAGTGTGAAGAATAAAGAAGTGATTCTAGTATTTCAAGACAATATTGCTTGAGGACAAGCAACGCTCAAGTCTGGGAATATTTGATAATGCTAAAAACGAACATATATTTCATAGCATTATTCCTCAAGAAAGACAAGCTTTTAGTTGCAATTGTTCTATTTACAAGTGATATTCGTTTAAATAATAAAAGGTGAAGACAAAAGACAGATTCGACGAATTGAAGACGCAAACGACCAAAAAGCTCAAAAGTACAAAAGACAATCAAAAAGGTTCCAATTATTGATAAGAAACGTCTCGAAATTACAAAAGTACAAGATTCAAAACGCAAAGTACAAGATATTAAATTGTACGCGAGGACGTTCGAAAATCCGGAACCGGGACCAGAGTCAACTCTTAACGCTCGACGCAACGGACTAAAAATTACAAGTTAACTATGTATATAAATATAATATAATATATAATTAATTATATTAATTATATATATATATTATATTTATATATAAAAAACCGTCGGCAGAGAAAGACTCCAAGATATGAGCTGGAATTTCAAACTCCGCGACTCGCGGAGTTTGAAGGCCAAAATGGCCGCGAGTCGCGGAGCCCCAAAATTGAAAACTGCCTATAAAGCCAACCGAATTCTGATCAAAATCATCATCTTTTTCTTCCTCATTCATACGTAAAATTTATATTTATATTTATAATTTATATTTTAATTTTAATTATAATTCTAATAATAAGGGTATGTTAGCAAATGTTGTAAGGGTGTAAGTCGAAATTCTGTCCGTGTAACGCTACGCTATTTTTAATCATTGTAAGTTATGTTCAACCTTTTTACATTAATGTCTCGTAGCTAAGTTATTATTATGCTTATTTAAAACGAAGTAATCATGATGTTGGGCTAATTACTAAAATTGGGTAATTGGGCTTTGTACCATAATTGGGGTTTGGATAAAAGAACGACACTTGTGGAAATTAGACTATGGGCTATTAATGGGCTTTATATTTGTTTAACTAAATGAAAGTTTGTTAATGTTAATATAAAGATTTACAATTGGGCGTCCCTATAAATTACCATATACACTCGATCGGACACGATGGGCGGGGTATTTATATGTATGAATAATCGTTCATTTAACCGGACACGGGAATGGATTAATAGCCACTAGAATAATTAAAACAGGGGTGAAATTACATTCAAGGGTAATTGGTGTAATTGTTAACAAAGTAGTAAAACCTTGGTTTACACGCAGTCGATAACCTGGTGTATTCATTAAACAAAGTATTAAAACCTTGTTACAATTCGAATCCCCAATTAGTTGGAATATTTAACTTCGGGTATAAGAATAATTTGATGAGGACACTCGCACTTTATATTTATGACTGATGGACTGTTATGGACAAAAACCAGACGGACATATTAAATAATCCAGGACAAAGGACAATTAACCCATGGGCATAAAACTAAAATCAACACGTCAAACATCATGATTACGGAAGTTTAAATAAGCATAATTCTTTTATTTCATATTTAATTTCCTTTATTTTATATTTAATTGCACTTCTAATTATCGCACTTTTATTATTCGCAATTTCATTATCGTTATTTACTTTACGCTTTAATTTAAGTCTTGTATTTATTTTATATTTTACATTAGGTTTTAACTGCGACTAAAGTCTTAAAATCGACAAACCGGTCATTAAACGGTAAAAACCCCCCCTTTATAATAATAATATTACTTATATATATATTTGTATTTTTATAAAAGTAAACTAATATAGCGTTGAGCTTTGTTTAAAGATTTCCCTGTGGAACGAACCGGACTTACTAAAAACTACACTACTGTACGATTAGGTACACTGCCTATAAGTGTTGTAGCAAGGTTTAAGTATATCCATTCTATAAATAAATAAATATCTTGTGTAAAATTGTATCGTATTTAATAGTATTTTTGCACTAAAAATAATACTATTTTATATACACCTCGCATAACATCACTTAAGCACAAAAGACGCTCTGTTAACCTCTGGATAGAGTATCGGTCCTCCTCGTCCTTCTAACGAGGGTTAGGTGATGTCAGCGAGAGTGATGCGTGCAGCCATCGTCGAACTATCGGCATGTAAGTGTGGATCTCGTCGGATGGGTACAATGTATGATATCGGATAGAAGAAAGGATGTGTCGGAAGAATTCTTAGCGGCCTAAGTAGGTTAAACCATCCTAAAGGTTCACTAATAAAGAAGTCCATTTTAAACTTCTTAATTAATCTAAATTAAGCTAATATTATCTAACCTAACTACGGTAAACTAGTAACTTCTGACAAAGCTAGCCTTAGTCAAAAGGTTTTTTTAAGAGACCCTATTCTTAAAAACTAACTAACCTAAACAGGCTCCATATCGTACTACTGCTCCCCGGCAGCGGCGCCAAAAATTTAACTACCCCGTAATATGCCCGAATCGGACAGTTTTATTTATGCGGTGTCGTTAGGTCGCAAAACGTCAATTCAGGATACCAAGAGAAGAAGTTGATTATTTAATTTATATATGCTGGGCCTAAATCTATTAATCCTTCCTATGGGTTAGCAAGGGCAAATATGACCTAGGGTCGTTCCTTGAGCGGTCGAATTTGAAACGGAGCTTATCTAAATAATTTAGTAATTAAGATTGGGTTTATACACAATTTAGTATCCAAGATTAATGGCCAGGTACACCTTGTGTGGAGAGGCAGGATCCTTTTGGTCCCAATAAATTGGCGACTGTTCGGAAAATCCAACAACCAAGTCCAACCGGTTTATTCTAGACACCACTTTTATCAGGAATATCAAATTGTGTAAAGGCAATAGTTGGGTTGAATAGTTTGTATAATTGTAATTAAGATATTAAAGTAATATAATTAAAATAAGCTAGCTAGCATGCAACAGCTAAGGACAGAGAAGACGTGGTTTACCATGATTTAAGATAACGTAGTGTCGGGATGATTGCGAGGCACTCCTTGGATAGATATACCTTGGTGTGAACACCAGATTCCCTACTAAGCGGTTTCCCGATTAGCATGTGATGAGAAACTAGGCTTTGAAGATTCTAATCGGATGGACTATGTTCAACTCCCGACGCTTTATCCGGTTTAAGAATATAAGCGGCCCATCTTGGATGTAGTGCATACCTTGGGCGCATGAATAAAGTAGCATAGCCTTATATAGATAATATCCAACCTTTCTTAACACCTTAGTATATCACCCAAATGAGTGATTATGATTGTGTTTTGAATCCCTTTCTGTCAATGGTTTGGTAAAATCTAAGGGTTTGTAGAACAAATTAGAACATCAGATAGTTCCCAGTCATCCTTAAAGATTTATAAGCTTCGTTTGTATTGTAGTGCGTTAAATTCCCATTTATGACTTAAACCAGCCCTTACTTAAATCTACCCAATAAATCCCTTAGTTATCAACCATGTACTAGACTTATAGTGGTTCCATAGCTTCTAACCTTGACCATGCCCAAGTGGTCCTATAGTACATCAACACCGTACTCTACTGTTGCAACAGTATTTCCTCGAGTCTTATACTCCTGACCAATGTCTTGATCTGGTCCTACAGTAATTTCCCATGTACTTTATAGTATTTCCGATGGGTTCATACCTTGACCAATGCATAAACACAGATAACTAATTACCTTTATAATGTCGACTTTATAAAAGGTTTTAATCACTTTTATTGGTGGAAGGACGATAATAACGAGGTTTAATATCATAGACAAAAAGCGAGTACGAGACGATAATTATCCCTAACTAACATTATTAAATCATGGCAAACAATCAAGCAATTACTCACACATCATGTCAACAAGCATTTCTAACATCAGTAAATCATAAACATCGAACAAAAATATTATAATAAACTGACAAAAGAAAGGATAGATATTACCGAATAATGTCGGCAGAATAACACTTGTATTTCTTCATAATATCCATAGCGTTACAATGCTTGAAAGCTTCTATTACTAACTACATACTAATCACCTATTGATCACTAGAGAGCGACAATAAAGAGATAATTACATTTCCTAAACTCTGTACTTTTCTCTCTCTAGAAACTAGAGAGAGAAAGTAGAGAGAGAACTAATCTCCTATAGATCACTAGAGAGCGACTATAGAGAGATATTTAGAGAGAAAAGTGAAGAATGGTGTGTGTTGAAATGAGAAATGAAGACCTCCTTTTATAAGCAAAGGTTGAGGGCAAAATTGTAATTTTTGGCCAAAAAACGCCTGGCAAGGGGCACTGGCAAGGGGCTTTGGCAAGGGGCTTTTTTCTAAAAAACGCCTGGCAGGCCGTATGGCAAGGGGCTTTGGCAGGGGGCTCTGGCAGGCCATACCCCATACTGGCAGGCCGTATGGCAAGGGGCTTTGGCAAGGGGCTCTGGCAGGCCGTACCCCATACTGGCAGGCTGTATGGCAGCCTATATGGCAGGCCGTATTTGGTACTGGTCAGCCTTGATTCACTGGATCGTAACTTGATTTCTTGTCTTTCACCATTTTCGCTCTAGAATTTTCGTTTTAGCTCCGTTTTTTGACGATTCTTGCGCCCACGCGTTCGTAATTGAATATCTTACAACATGAGGTTAAGTAATTAAACTTTTCCAAAAATTATAAAATAAGTTATTTAAACGCGAGTTAATCGTCTTAGCCGGTTTTGCTCGTTTTTCCTCGTTTCTCATCCGTTTTTAGTTATTCTTGAAACATAGCCTTTGTAATGACTAAATCTACCAAATTAACCAATAAAGTGATTATTTTGGCGATAAAGTTTGGAACTTTATGATTTTAGGGCTCAATATCGGGGGTAAAAACGTGATTTTTTGGCCGATATCAGACTACTTTGGGGCATCTATAATTTACAAAACTTGTTTAAACATACTTAGAATAGTTGCCTTATTCATATTCAAATGAGTTTTGGTCACTAAAACACTAATCTTGGTTAATCACACTTAATGACACTTTTAGCTTACGATAAATGTTATTCAAGTATGGCTAAAAGTTCTTTTTCAAAGTATATTTTTATAAATCTAATTAAAAATAGTAAAACTTAAAGATGGTCATTAAGTCTCAATTAAGGAGATGCTCTCCACTTGGTTATCCATTATGCACTAATTATGTGTTTAATAAAAGTTTAGTGTAAACTCTCAAAAGTCTTCACATAAAAACAAGGTAGTCTAAATTGGAAGTTTGCAAGTAACCAATAAGAGCACATACTTGCAAAACTAGTAGTGACAAAAGAGTTGAAGACTTGTGACTTGAAGTTTGAAAGCATGTGGTTATCATGGAATCAAAATTCTACATTTGCCTTAAAAGGAAATGAATGACATCCTTCTAGTACAAAGTGACTTACCTCTTTCAAACCAAGGTCAACTTCAAAGAATGCCTCCAAGATAGAAGGGGTAATGCAGGTCTTTTTAGATGTTTTTGTCATCTAATTTTAGCCATCTAATAAGGGAAAAATCCAAAGTAAAAGATCTCAAACAGCTACAAAATTCAGAGAAGAGGGGTGTACGATCGACCATGGGGTGAGCCGTAGTTATTCGGGTTTGAATTTCTCTCGCCTATAAAAGCCAAACCTTGGGGCACTTGAAGACTCACCTCTTGCACTTACATTTCAATATATTTACTGATATCATTCAAATCTCATTGTAATCAATTTAGAGTGATTCACGCAAGAGTGTTGTATACTTAGTTGTGAGTTTACTTGTAAATTATCTTCTTAAAGGGATTTAAAAGATAAGTGAGGTTTCACTTAGTGATAGCATTAAGATCTTGTGGTAAGAGCATTTGGTGTTTGTGAATTCTTCAACAGGACATAAGGGTTCATAAGTTGCGGCTTATCAAGGAGTTAGAGTTGTATCCGGACACTCCACCGAGTTTGGGGCATCAGAGTGAAACTAACTCTCAATTCATTAGTGGATTAAGGAAGATTAGTTAACATCTTCCCGAACCACTATAAATCTCCATGTTTAAGTATTAAATAATACATAATTAATTAATATGTAATGTATATGTATTAAATTTATTTGGAAATAAAATATAAATGTTATACTAATATTACTTGCATTATTATCAGTAAATATTAACATTAATGTCTGTACTGTTATTATTACATATATTATATTATATATAATATATTGATATAAAAATTTAAAACATGTAAATTGTTATATATTAATTATTACATTCATCATTATTATTAATACTAATACTTATGTAATAACATTTATTTAATAATTATATAGTAATCTCAAGTTCTAAATCGGAAAAAGTTTTAAAAATTACACTATGTAACTATTCACCCTCTCTAGGTACTTACAATTGGTATCAGAGCGGTTGCTATAAAAGTTTTGCTAAAATTACTATTTTTGAGATAAAAATTAATTTTCACAAACTTTTGAGTTAAAGATCATGGAACAAAAATTTGAGAACGTGAGCTATAGTGAAAGTTCTTCTATGCAAAGACCTCCACTACTTGAGAATGAAGGATTTTGCTATTGGAAATAAAGATTTGAAATATATGTTCGTGCTAAATATATAGACGTTTGGAACATTATTACTAAGGGCGATTATGTCTCATTCACTCTAAGTGAGGATAGGAAAACTAGAATAATTGTACCCGAAGAAAATTGGTCCAAAGAACATAAAATGGATGTAGGGAAAAATTACCTAGATAAACTAGTCATATTTAACGCTTTGCCTAGAAAAAAATATGAAAGAGTCTTTATGCTTAATAATGCAAAGAAAATATGAGATAGTTTAATAGTTACTCATCAAGGAAATGTGCAAGTAATTGAAAATAAAATTGAACTACTAGTAGCTCAATATGAACAATTTGTTATATCGGATGATGAGAAAATTTATATTGCCTATTCTAGATTTAACAATATTTGTTCAAGTTTTAAATCTTTAGGTACTATCTACATGAATAAGCAATATGTTCGTAAATTCTTAAGAGCATTACCTTCCAAAGGGAGACCCAAAGTGACGGCAATAGATGAGTTAAAGGACTTGAATTGTCACTTGATGAACTCATTGGAAATCTTAAAGTCCATGAGGTCATCTTAGACAAAGATGAAGAAGCGGACAAAGTCAAGAAAGAAAAGAATAAGTCAATTGCTTTGAAAGCCAAAGCAAGTGAAGAAGGTGAATACGAAGAGGATGAAGATGATATCCTAAATGACGATGAACAACTTGCATTTATTGTTCGATCATTCAAGAAGTTCTAACTAAGACCCGTGAATCATTTCCGAACTCCAATGGACTCAAAGAAGGCACCCTTTGATTCCAAGAAGAAGTTCGTAAGAAATGTTTTGGATGCGGTGATCCAAATCATTTGATAAGTGAATGTCCCAAAAGAAAGAACGAGAAGGCGTTTCTAGGAGGTGCTTGGGACGATGAAGAAAATGAGACACAAGAAGAAGGAAAGGAAAATGTCTCATGGACATCGATGCACCAAGATCGGAAAGAGATGATGAAGCTTTCCTAGTCGGACAAATCAACAATGAGGTTCTTCCAAACTCTTTTGAATTCAATTTTGATAATTTCGTTAAGCTTTGTGATCTAAGTAGTAGAGTTAGCACTAGTAATACCAACTTAAAAGAAGAAAATAGCTCACTTAAGCTAGAAGTGTCTAGGCTAAAGGAAAGAATAGTTAACTCACATGAATGCCTTACTTGTGATGATCTAAAGCATGAAAATAGAACACTTAACAAAAATGTCAAGCTAGTTGAGAATAAAATCAAGTTTTCAATATTTAATAAAAGTGAAAAACTACTAGAAGACATCTTAAGTGTTCAATGATCTAGCGATAACAAACATGGGTTAGGGTTTAAAGAAAGCACCCTCAAAATTAAACCATCGAAAAAACAACCTATAGTGTTTGTTAAGTCTCAAGAAAATCACAATGTTACAGGAAGTACGCGGTCGAAGCACCCGACCGTGAAGTCGACCGCAGGTCCTTTCTCAAAAACTAGACCACCAAAAAGGGTAGAATATAAAGGGAATTTCTTAGAAAATAAGACTAATCACTATAGAAACCCTAGGAAGAAAATCATTGAAACAAGGGCTCAACCAAAAGGAAACTACAACGCTAAAGTAGTGAAAAGATGGGTTAGAGTAGGAGTTTTTAATGCTAATCATCCCGGACCCAATAAACATTGGCTACCAAAGTCATTAATCAACCAAATATAGGTTTGCCTAAATGGCGTTGTACAAGAAGAAGATTGGATTATTGATAGTGGATGTACAACGCACATGACGGGGAACAAATACTTCTTCACAAGGTACAAAGTTCATAATGGTGGTGACGTAATCTTTGGTGGCAACGTACGAGGTAAAATCATCGGTAAAGGTAACATCATTAACTCTAAACTTACACTTGAAGATGTCTTGCATATTAAGAACCTAAGTTTTAATTTGCTAAGTGTTGGTAAAATATGTTATAAAGGGTATAACATGGCATTCACTAAGTTATCTTCACATATAACCAAATATGGTAAAAATGTTATAAACGAAATTAGGTAAAAGGGCCTTTACACATGTAAACTAAATGACTTTAAATATTTAAATATTTGTCGCACTTCCATTCATGACACTACCACTTTGTGGCATAGGAGACTTGGGCATGCTAATATGAAATTAATTCACAATATATCTTCTAAAGAAATGGTTAGAGATTTACCCAATCTAAAATATGAAAGTCATTTTTGTGATGCATGTAAAGTAGGAAAACAAGTCTATGCTAGTCATAAACTTAAGAACTTCATTTCAACCATAAGATATCTAGAACTCTTACACATATATTTGTTTGGTCCATCATCCGTTCAAAGCTATGGTGGGAATTTCTACACCCTAGTAATTGTTGATGATTTTTCAAGATATACTTGGACACTTTTTCTAAAACACAAAAATGAAGCTTTTGAAAGATTTGTAATTTTTGCTTCAAAAATACAAAACTTGCTTGGGTGTAGAATTGTCACCATACGAATGGATCATGGAAGAGAATTTGATAATGATGCCTAATTTGGAGTCTTTTGTGATTTAAATGAAATTTCTCATAATTTCTCTGCTCCTCGCACTCCTTAATCTAATGGGGTTGTTGAAAGAAAAAACCGAACTCTTCAAGAAATGAGTAGAACAATGTTAAATGAACAATCAATCCCTCAAAAATTTTGGTGTGAAGCATTCGCAACCTCTACGTATATTCAAAATAGAGTCCTAATTAGACCTTCAATAGATAAAACACCCTATGAAATTCTAAATGGTAGGAAACTCACCGTAAGTCATCTTAGGGTATTTGGATGTAAATGTTTCATCTTGAACAAAAAGGAATACTTAACAAAGTTTGAACCTAAAGCCTATGAAGGAGTATTCCTAGGATATTCGTTAGAAAGCAAAGCCTATAGTGTTCTAAACAAATACACTAATGTCATAGAAGAGTCATTAGATGTCACCTTTGATGAAACTCCTCCACCTAAGTCCAAACTACTTTTAGATGATGATGTGATTGAACAAGAAGCCATTGTGACTAACACAAACCAAAATGAGTCCAGAGAAGTCGACAAAACCAATGAGAGAGAATCTCACTTGGAAAACGATACTAGTAAAGACAACTTAGAATCCACAACCGACCTTAAACATATTAAGGATCATCCAATAGAACAAGTTATAGGAGACATCAACACTAGAACCACACGATCATAAATCTCCAATCTAGTTGCAAACTATGTATTCATCTCCCAAATAGAACCCAAAAATATCAAGGAAGCATTATTAGATGAAAGTTGGGTAGAAGCCATGCAAGAGGATTTAAACCAATTCCAAATGAGTGATGTATGGGATTTGGTTCCCTTACCAAGTGAGCAAAATATTATAGGAACCAAATGGATATATAGAAATAAACTAGATGAAGATGGAAAGGTTGTTAGAAATAAAGCTAGGTTGGTTGCACAAGGATATAGTCAACAAGAAGGAATCGATTATGATGAAACCTTTGCCCCCGTAGCTAGACTAGAGTCCTTTAGAATACTCCTTGCATATGCATGTGCTAATAACTTAAAACTATATCAAATGGATGTTAAAAGTGCTTTTCTAAATGGGGTCATAAATGAAGAAGTGTATGTGTCACAACCCCCGGGCTTTGAAGACTTTGAAAAACCTTATCATGTGTTCAAACTTAAGAAAGCCCTTTATGGACTCAAATAAGCACCTAGAGCTTGGTTTGAGAGACTTAAAACCTTCCTTATTGATCATGGATATGAAATGGGAAAATTGATAATACATTATTTGTCAAAAAGCATGAAAATGAATTGGTTATTATTCAAATATATGTTAATGATATTGTATTTGGTTCTACTAACAAATCTCTTAGCAATGAGTTTTCTAAGTTAATGCATGATGAGTTTGAAACGAGCATGATAGGTGAACTCAAGATTTTTCTCAGACTTCAAATTAAGCAACTAGAAGATGGAACATTCATCAATCAACAAAAGTATATACATGATATGCTCAAAAAGTTTGGAATGGAGAACTCAAAACCTATGGCCACTCCTATAGCCACCAATGTTAAGCTTACTCTTGAAGGAGAAGGAGATTCATTCGATAGCACGAAGTATAGAGGAATGATTGGATCTCTTCTATACTTAACGGCAAGCCGACCCGATATCATGTATAGTGTGTGCTTATGTGCAAGATTCCAAGAGAATCCCAAAATTACATAGAAGCGGTCAAGTGAATCTTTAGATATTTGAAAGGTACCATGCACCTCGGTCTATGGTATCTAAAGTTCACCGATGTTGACATTATGTGCTTTGCGGATTCCGACCATGGAGGATCGTTGGTTGGCGAAAGAGCACAAGTGTTGTGTGTGCATTTGTCGGGCTTTGCTTAACATCATGGTTCTCTAAGAAGCAAACATCCGTTGCACTATCTACTACCGAAGCGAAATATGTTGCCGTAGAAAGAGCATGTGCGTAAGTGCTATGGATGAAATAAACCTTCAACGATTACTGTATCATTTATTCTGAAATACCTATTTGTTGTGATAATAAGAGTGCTATAAACCTATCTAAAAATCAAATATTACACTCTAGGACTAAACACATAGATATTAGGCACCACTTTTTATGTGATCATGTCCAAAAAGGGAATATTGTGATTGATAAGGTAGACTCCACCAAAAATATTGCTGATATCTTTACTAAACCTCTGAAAAAGGAGACCTTCACTCTACTTATGAATGGGTTGGGTATTATGGAACTTGTACCTTAAATAAGCTTACTGAAGATGTGCGGTCGAACCACGGTCGACCGTGGGGTCAACCGCACAACAGCTGACGGCTATTTTGTCCTTTTCCTCACCATCTTTATTATCTAAACCACCTTTTTACCAACCACACTCCTTTCTTAAACCCCAACCACTAGATTCCAGACATTCATTGTCTCCCTTCTCTCCAACATCTAGTGGTCCTCAAAAGGCAAGCTTCCAAATTTTGTTTATTTTGCTTACTTTCAAATTATCTCATGTAATCCTCAATCACTTGCATAATCTCACATGAGATTAATTATTTGTGTCTTTCAAAACTAATAGGTGTGATGACCCGAAAATTTCTGACCAAATTTAAAATTAATCTTTATATCATTTCGACACGATAAGTAAAGTCTGTAATGTTGAATCTCAAAAATTTCAAACTACTTTTATATATTCAATTACCCTTTGACCGTGCTCGGCGATTCATGAACATTTATGTGTATAGATATGTATATATAATATATAGTAATATTAATTGAAAATGTTAACAAAGTATTAGATGTATAATACATTACATGAACGTATTTGTTTCAATATATGTTTATTATATTTATCGATGGAATTAAAAGATAATATCAAATGATTGAATTATCAGATACATTGTGATATGATTACGGGTCTCTGTTGTGAGGTCCACTGTGATTTAAGAAATCTGTTCTTTTTGACAACATTCGAAAAATGGTAATGTGATCTATAAGTAAGAATTTTTTTACTAAAAAGTTTTGAATATATAAAAGAAAACAATATTAATTATTCTCGTAATAAAAAAACTAAATAATATAAATGTCAAATAAGTATAAACATATTATAAAACTTTAAGATTATTAAAGTTATTATCAATATCTTTTATTGTTATAAATTTTAGAAATTATATAAAATGATTGAGTGTCACGTCTTCTTTAAAAAGAATATAACTTTATAAATATCTGGAACCACTTTTGAAAAATTGTTACCGAGCCATTTTAATAAGAATAAAGGTTTTAACGTTATCTTAAAATTTAGAATCTTTCTAGAAACCTTTTGACAACTTATAAATGATAACGGTCCGTGATTTAATATTAATATACAAATAACTCGCAACGTATATTTAAAATGTGTTTATGAATATTGAATATATATGATTTCAAATTAGTTAAGTAAACGATGGTAACACTTATTTATTGATTCGATTGATTTTTAGATATGTTATTTAGAACGTTTGAGAAGTTAAATTAAACGTTGGCGCATAAATGAATCATATCAAATTAAGTTCTAGAGTGTAAAACGTTAGGTGATATAATAATATCTATTATTTAAACGATTTTAAATATATTAAACTTTGAAATATAATTAGTTTTTGAAAAACTAAATATTATATTAGTAAATAAATATTTCTAAAATATAAAAGTTTATATTTCTAAATGATAATATAATTATTTTACAAAGTGAAAAAATATAATATTAACTTAGTCGTAAAACGTTTTGGATTTAAAATAATATTGTTATAATATATATTGGTAAATAACGAGACGTCGATTTATAGAATCAAATGACCAAAACACTCGAATGTTCAAGTTACATTTCGAGTGGGATTGTTTTCATTGATTTAAGTCTAATTATTGATAAAGGTACACGTCGCGAAACGTAAAGTAAAAGTTTCTTAAGCGTACGAAAGGACGTTCAAGAAACCGAAACCGAGACATAAGTCGAGCGTTAACGTACAAATCAGCGGAACTAAATTTACAGGTTAACTATGTACATAAATATAATATAATATTTAATAATATTTAATTAATTATATAAATTAAATATATTATAATATATATATAAAATCGTCAGCAGCCCACGTTTTGTTTGTAAGTGAGCTGGAAACAGGAACCTCCGCAATTGCAGAGGTGTATGCTTGAAAAGCTCAACAATCGCGGTGCTCGTGGGTTGAGAAAGGGGCTATAAAGCTTGATCAATTTTTGGCCGAATCCATTCAATCTCATATCTCTCGATCTCTCTATATGTATTATTATTATTATTATTATTATTATTATTATTATTATTATTATTATTATTATTATTATTATTATTATTATTATTATTATTATTATTATTATTAAGATTATAAATTATTATCGGTATTAGTATGATTGAGTAGTATTATTATTAGTATTATACATAAAATACTACGACGAAGTCATGAGCGAGTTATTTCAAACGGATTTTTCGAGCGGGTTAAAGCTAAGGAAATTATGGGTTATAGCTATGGAGGTTATGAGTATTGTTCGGGGGTATGCTCATGAGGTCAAACTAGTGTTTATCATTTTCATCGCGTCTACGTACTTTCCTGCAATATTGAATCACAATATTGATACGTGAGCATTCATATCTTATCTTTTATATACAAATAGTGTATCCCTGACTAGTGCTCGAGTATATATGATTATGCATGCTTATATGCTTAATTTTGTCGTTAAATAGTTTATGATAAATCACGAATTTGATACATATGATACTGAGATAAGGTATATGATATGCATGTCGTTGGAAAGCTGACGAAAAATTAATAACTTTTCATTTAGAAATCGCGTGGTTTCGATGAACGGATTAAAAGTTATGATCAACTGAATTATTATTAATGCTAATATTATGATTATTATTATCACTATCGTCGTTATTATCATCGTTATTATTATTATCTAATTATTATTACTATTATTATTATTATTATTATTATTATTATTATTATTATTATTATTATCATCATCATTATCGTTATAAATATTATCATTAAAAATTGTCATTATTAGTATTACTATCGTTATTATCATTAAGATTATTATTAACATTATCATTATTATTATTATTATTATTATTTTTATTATTATTATCATTAAAATAGTTATTAGTATTATCATTAATGTTATTATAATATTTATCATTATCATTAAAATTAATATTAGTATCATCTAATTATTATGATTACTATTATTATCATTATTATAAATACGATATAAAAGAGGACTAAATGATATTAAACATGTAGATTAGGAAATAATAAGTATAAGTATCATGATTTAGTTAAACTATTGTTAAGATTATGACTTAGATAAAAATATCATTTTCATCATTATTAGTAATATTATTATTATTATGACATTAGTATTACAAAAGAATATTATTTATTATCAAAATTATTATTATCATTAGTAAATATAAATAATGTTATTATTAATATTGTTATTATTATTAAAATAATTAATATTATTATTATTACGAAATAATACAACTTTTGGTTCATTATTATTATTATCAATATTATTATTTAATCAAATAAATATTTGATACGAAAATATATTTATGATATATATCACTACACTTTTATCGTTAAAATGATATTATGTGAACGTTATACAAATCATAATACATAATATATAAAAATATATTTTACCATATATTAACATAAATTTTTATCATTAATATATTATAAGAAACGATGAAATAATTTAAGAAATATTTTTTATATAAATATTAATTACTTAAAATATGTAGAATAAATATAAGTTATAACATATAATTCATTAAAATAACATTTAGATTACAAATAGTTATATATAAACTTGTTACATTGATTTATCTAAAAATTACCGACTATGACAATTTAGTCAGTTATGTGATAAATTGATTTTTGTAAATTATCAATTCATTCAACTATTAAGACTTATACTATAGTAATAAAATTATATAATACACATGTATAGATTTTGAAAGTCATTTTTGGATTAGATGATTTTTGTTAACTTTTGCATGTCGATCTCGAGCATTAGGATTGTGCTACACTACGACTTAATCTAAATTGTTAGACAGATATTGACCAACATATAAATATAAATAATTAATATAGGTTCGTGAATCCGAGGCCAACCTTGCACGTGTTCAATGCCGTCATATTTATTTTTACTTACAAAATACAGTATTGTGAGTTTCATTACTCACTTTTTAAATACTTTTGCAATATATATTTTTAGGACTGAGAATACATGCGCTGTTTTATAAATGTTTGATGAAATAGACACAAGTAATCGAAACTACATTCTATGGTTGGATTATCGAAATCGAATATGCCCCTTTTTAGTTTGGTAGCCTAAGAATTAGGGAAATGGCCCCTAATTGACGCGAATCCTAAAGATAGATCTATGGACCTTGACAAGTCCCATTCAGGTTACGAATGTTTTAGTACTTCGATTATCAAATCCGATGAGAGACCCGGAATGATGGGGATATTCTATATGCATCCTTGTAAGACCCTAATCTTCATTGTACAGCAGGGTATATATGGTACATAGCGTGTGGGTGAAGTTGTGTAATCAAACAGAAGTCAGAAGCTGAGGCTAGGTGCGCTCAGCGCACAACTAATGGTGCGCGCCGCGCACTGTTTACTGTAGCCGGATCCAGCTCTTTTATTCAGATATTTTGATGGGTTTTTTGGTAATTTCACTTGTGGACTAGTTAAAGGCCAGTTGGTGAGTTTGTGGAGCGTCATTAACTCCATTATCAACAACCTTATCCTCTTCACTTAAATTTTAGAGAGAGTGTGTGATTCTTGAGTGAGAAAGCTTAAATCCAAGAGGAAGAAGTTGTTCTCGGACCAAAGTGCGGGTATTAGAGTTGTTCATCTCCTCTCTTGCTCCGTTGTGGTTGTAGTGGTATGTTCTAACTTTAATTTCCTTACTTTGATTTTGTGTAAGGGTTAGGGTTTAGGTAAATGAAGAACATAAAACCCATATTTGGTGATTTTAAGTGTTCTTGGGTAAGACGGAGTCATAAAGACTCAATGGTAACTAACCTAAGGTTTCAAAGTGTTAATTGATGTTTATGAGTCCCAATTGGTTAGTAAATTACTAGCACACCTAGCTAATTGGTAAATTGTTGTTATTTGGGTGTATGGGTGACCCAAAAGGGTGTGTTGATCTTAAAATGGGTCAAAATGACACTTGAATGGTGTGTGAGTTGGTTGACCAACTTGATTGGGTGATTGATTTGTATGCCTAATGTAATAGGTACGTCGCGTTGAAGGTTACGAGTTTGATTTCTCACCAAGGCGTTAAGGTGAGTGGAATAATTATATATGTGCGTATATAGTGTATTTGCTTTCGGGCTTGTGGATAGTGTTATCCGGGCGTGTGGATTCACTATAGTGTTATCCGGGCGTGTGGATTCACTACTCTTTTATACGATGGGGACCACATGTGCGTGAAGGGTGGTTCGGTAAGTGCGGACGTCCACCTAGGAGGTTAGTACATACTAACGGTCATTGTGCGAGTACCAACGGTCATTGTGCGAGTACCGTTCCCTTGTGTGTGTTATGGTTAACAATGGTTATTGTATTGTAAGCGAAAGCATATTATATTGTTCGAGCTATATATATTTATGCAATTGTTATGCTAGCTTGTGGTATTAGAGGTTGGTAGCCTCGTATTGATGATAAGCTAATTGTGTTGCTAGCATGTATTCGGTATGTGTATTGAGTGTTTGCAAGTAGGTATATTATATATGTATGTGTAAAATTATTGCATTCACTAAGCTTTGCTTACCCTCTCGTTATTTATCTTTTTATAGGCTCCGGCGTTGACAAGGGTAAGGGCCTTCGATTGGATTAGAGATCCCGCTTGTTGTTTAGGGGACGCTTTTGGGATGTGATAGCTTTTGGAGTTTGACCGAGATATGGGTAGTTTAACCCCAAACACCATGCTCATAGTGTCGTTTGGAATTTAAACTAGTGTAGTCGAAACTCGAACTTTTGTATGAAACTCGTAAAACGGCCGATGTGGGCCCCGTTTTGTAAAACTCATTTTATGTTTGAATCGTATGAGTTTTTCATATTAGAACATGTTGTGAAAAGCGTTTCGTCTAAATATGTCGGGAAGTGGGAGATCTTTATTTGAAAAATTGAAAAATCGGACAGAACTGAAAAATAGACCTATGCGCGCCGCGCACCCTGAGGTGGTGCGCGTGGCGCACTCTCCTGTAATAAAAAAAATTCTTATGCGTGTTCGATTGTATATTGGGTTGGGTTGTTACAAGTGGTATCAGAGCATGGTCTAAGGGATTTAGGTGACTTGAGATAGGTGCCTAGAGATAGACTTATTTGTTTACGCGCTTTATGCGGGACTTGTAGGAGACGGGTCGGACCGGGAGTTGATTAGTGCTTAGGTTTATGTGAATTAACCTTGCACTAATTGTTTTGTGTTGTTTTAGCGATCATCAAGCGAGATAGGCGTTGTACTAGCAAGTTAATGCGACGTGCTCGCGTAACAATGATTAGCTACCATTGTTACGGGTTCAAATCGTGTCAAACAAGCGATGTACGATGATTTTTGAGCAAGATGGGGTAGTGTGGTGTAGATGTATATACATATGTGTTACGTCCTTTCGTTTTGTGCTTAATTTACTTCGTTTTATAGAATGAAGATGAGAAATAGACACGACACCAATGACGGAAGTACGAGTGAGGACGTTAAACTCACGGCCAAGGTTGAGGCCATCTTTAAAAGGCTAAAAAAGGATTTTATCGACGATGTTCGAAAGGTCTTCCAAGAGTCGGTTGATGGACAAGTGACCGAAATGATCAATGAATGAATGAAAGCCGCGATCGAGAAGGCTTTAGAAGCTAGAAACAATTATCCTCGAGGCGAAGGGGGTGAAGGTAATGGTGGGGGTGGAAGGCGGGACTTCCACTACAAAAATTTCAAGGATACTCAACCTCCGATGTTTAATGGGGTGAGGGATCCATTGAAAAGCACTTGTTGGATTTCCGATATCGAGGGGGCGTTCTGTACCACGGAGTGTCCTCCCGAGAAGAAGACGAGGTATGGGTCTAGCATGTTGCGCGAAGAGGGAAAGTTGTGGTGGGACGATAAAATCAAATTATATGGTGAAGAGCAATGCATGAGCTTGACATGGGAGGAGTTTAAGAACGAATTTTTCCAAGAATACCGAACTCCTTCTGACCTTGATAAAATCCGGGACGAGTTACACAATTTGCAACAAGGTTCAATGGACTTGGTTACTCTCAAGTCTACCTTCTTGGCTAAGACTCATTTTTGTCCGGAGTATGTTGGTGATGACCACAAGTTGATGCTAGATTTTTTGTAACATCCCGCATTTTTGCGTTAAATTATTTTTAACGCCGTCTTTTTCTTTTTAAATAATACCCTTCGTATCTAGATTCGTATCCTTTGTTATGTAACGTTTTAAATATTCTCGTTATCGGATTTCAATATCTCCCGTACTCCCGTGTAACTTAAAATATTCGATCGGTTAAATCCCGCACCCGCTTTGAAACTCGAGGGACCGGAGTTGCCAAATGGGCAAACTAGTTGACTAGGTCAACTAGTCAACCCATTTTTCATTCCATCATCTCCCTCATCTCTTTTCTCTCCATCTCAAGAACACACACACAAACCCATTCCATTCATTCATCATCTAAATTCAATCTTGGAAGCTCACAACAAATCCGACTACATATTCTTAATCCTCTCGTCATTCTCTACGATTTGATACTAACTTCATCGATTTTGGGTAACATTTCTAAAACTCTAGATTTCTCAAATTCGTGTTTTTGACTTGATATGTTGTTAGTTAGTGTCTATGGCTCGTGTATAACATGAACATATGATTTGTATGCTCGATCTTGATGTTTAGGTGTAACTAGCTTGATAATGAAAAGTGTATGCTTAATCTTTGATTTTGGATGATGAAATGTGTTTAGATGTTAATGTTTGTGTGTTCAAAGTGTTAGTTACTTCAATAGCTTCGTTTTGGTGTGTTGATTGACATGAAAACCTTACATTAACATGATTAGTGATTTTGAGGTTTGGTTAGGGTTTGACAACTCTTAAAACGAACTTTTGATGCGTTGAATGCTTGTTAATGTTATTGATAAGTGTTTAGTTGTATTACACATTTCATTACCTTCAAAAAGGCATATCATATGTATAAATTGGATTCCCGAAACTTGAATTGCAATTGATGAACTTGAAACCTTGTTTTGGAACATTTAACGAACTTTCGACGAGATTTTTGTTGTCTAAAATGATAAATTTGATTTAGGAAATGTATCTAGTTGTGTTCCTTGTCGAAAGAGCTTTCCGGTGATATAAAATACATGTCTTAATTGTTTGCGGATCATAAACTAGGATTGATTGAAGTTTGGCTCGTGCCTTGTGTTTTCTGCAAACAGGACCTGTAAGCCTTTTGGGACGCCGTCCCAACAACCTAGACGCCGTCCCACCCTTCATATTGGGACGCCGTCCTGACAATTGGGACGCCGTCCCACTCTTCATATCAGGACCCCGTCCTGATTTTTGGGACCCCGTCCTGATACACTAAAATGGGCTGTTTGCTTTGATCTTTTGACGTAAAATGTTTGCTATGCTACGGACCTCCGATTAACATGAAACTTGGCCAACATGCTCATATATGATTATATAACTTAGAAAAATTGTCGGATACCCAACCCGACCCCGTTGACTTTTCCGTTGACTTTGACCCGACCAAGTTTGACTTTTTGTCAAACTTAACCAAATACTTATGCAACCTTTCTAACATGATTATTTACTTGTAACTTGCATGAAACTTGACTAGTTGATTCACATGTTAATATAATCGAGTCGTAACGAGCCATAGGACTAATTGAACACATTTCACCCGACCTTGTGTCGTAACCGGTTAATTGATATAACTTACTTGTTTAGGTCAAGGCTAAGCAACTTTCATGCACACGTTTACTTGTTGAAGTACCTTTATACTCGTGCACTCGAGGTGAGATCATAGTCCCACCTTTTCAACAACTTTTATACTTTTAAATCGTGGGCTGAGAAAACATATACTTTGTTACATCTTGTACTACTTACTTTTATGTTTTGAACACAAGTGTGAAAACAAACATTCCACGTGTGAGTTAGAACAAAAATGCCTCAATTCGATTATCATTAGTTACACTTGCAGGGTGTAAGCGAGAACTTATATTGTGTGGCCATACGGGTTTAACAAACCCTCATTCAGACGGTTCGCTACCGTTATGCGGATGAAATATATTTTTGTGTTTTAGTGTGGGTTCTAGCACTGTGTGATGGGGTAACGTTGGTTAAGTGTTGATAATTGAGTGCTCGCGTATAACAACACTTTTGGAATGCAAATGATTTGGATAATCTACGTTATGGAAATACAAAATCTTGTGGTTCAAAAACAACGTTTAATACTTACTAAACCTATGATTTCACCAACGTTTTCGTTGACAGATTTCTATGTTTTTCTCAGGTCTTGCATGATATGTGATACATGCTTCCGCTCACTATTTGATACTTGCATCCGATGTCGAGTATACATGCATTTCATGGAGCGCCTTTTGACTTTACTTTAAACCGTGTCGCCTAGATTTCAATCGTACTTATAACGTTGTAACTTAACTTTTGGTTGAACAATTCTTGTAAACTTTGAAACAATCTTTATTTTGAAATGAAGGCGACATATTTTGGTCAAACGTTATCTTAAAGACTTATAATCAGGTAATGGGACCCACGTAGCCGACGCCGTCACTTGACGATTTGTCAGGGTCGCTACAAGTGGTATCAGAGCCTTGGTTGTAGGGATTTAGAGTTCATTTGTGTCCACCCCGAGTCATAGGGTACATAGGTGAATCTAGACTACAACCGGCATATAGACTGAAGTAGGGATTACTTGACTAATTGTGCATTTATACTCGAACTCTTCTATCATATCTAACTCGTATTCGATCTTGATCTTACGTTGATAAATTTGGTTGACGCGCCACTTTGACTTTATGAAGTAATGTTAAATGCACATGAGAATCAGGGTAATATAATTTCCGGGATTATATTACGGTGATTCACATGGACGTTCCGACATTATGACATAAAGAATTTAAGGCGAGTCAAGGAAAATTTTCTCTACATCATCATTCCCTATCATGATTAGTATTATTGAGAATACTAATCAACGATATTCTTGTGTCTTGAAGGAACAATGCTTCCCCGTCGCGGACCACGTAATGAAACTTCCGAACAAGCTTTTCAACGCATGATAGCCACCGCCATAGGTGCGGCTATGGCTAGTATCTCCTCCGACATCAATAACAACCACAACCACAACAACCATGGAACCGGTAATTCAAACGAGGGTTGCTCCTACAAAACTTTCATGGGGTGCAAACCTCACACCTTCGATGGGACCGGAGGACCGGTTGTGCTCACCCGATGGTTTGAGCAAACAGAAGCCGTTTTTAGCATAAGCGGTTGTCGGGACCAAGACAAAGTCAAATATTCCACCCACACTTTTGCCGGTATCGCCCTCACATGGTGGAATACGTATGTGCTGTCGGTGGGTATCGATGAAGCCCACACACTCTCATGGGCCGACTTAAAGAAAAAGATGATCACCGAATACTTCCCGCGCGAAGAGACCCGTAAGCTCGAACACGAACTAAGAACTTTAAAAGCGGTCGGGAATGACCTAAAGGCATATAATCAACGATTTTCTGAGCTATCCTTGATGTGCCCAAACCTCGTGACCCCCGAACCTCTAAGGGTTGAACTTTACATGGATGGTCTTCCCAAGAGCATCAAACAAGGAGTAATGTCATCCAAACCCAATAATCACCAAGAGGCCCTGAATATGGCCCGTCAATTGATCGAAACGGTAGACGAGATTGAAGTGCCGGCACCTAAAGCCGAGGATGAGTCGGGTGACAACAAAAGAAAAAGGGAAGCCCCCCAATCGAGTAACTACAACAACAACTTTTCCAAGGAACCTCTCACCCCCGTCGGCAAGAAAAGTTATGCCGGGACACGACCTTTTTGCAACACAAGCATCATTTTGGTGAATGTGGCAAGCTAATTTGCCATCGGTGCCAAGGTAGTGGTCATATTGCCAAGTATTGTGGAAGTACCACCCCCGTCACTCAAAAGGGGCCCGACGCACCAAAGCCGAGTATTTGCTACAAATGTGGCCAATCGGGTCATTTTAGGAATGAATGCCCAAAGAATAAAGCAAAAACCAACGCGCGCCGTTGAACTTACAACATCGACACCTAGGATGCCCGCGACGATGATGGACTAATCACGGGTACGTTTCTTCACAACAAACCGTATATTTCATACTTGTTCGATTCGATTACCGCTAGACGTTTTACAACCAATACTTTGACTTGTACTCATTACCTTCCATCTTTTCCCCTAGATACTATTTAGGCGATTTAAGCGACCAATGGAAAAATATTGTGTGCCTATAAATATTATCGGAGGATATACGTTAAGAAATTGAACTCGACACCAATAGAACTAAGGAACTCAAAACCTATTCATTAAGGAGAAATTGTTGCCCTACATTTATGTATAGATTATTGTGAACTAAGAAATTTTCGGTTGGAAACCGATACCCTCTCCCTCGCATCCATGACCTCATGATTTTTGCACGAATCCCGTATGTTCCAAATCGACCTCCGTTCCGGTTATCACCAATTGGGGGTTAAGGGAGACGATGTCTCCTAAGCCATTTTCCGAGCTCGCAACGTTAGTTGTAAATCCCTCTTAGTACCGTTTGATTTATTTAGGACTCCGTCCGTATTCATGAACCTCCTAAACCGCGTATGCAAATTCATATAGACTAATCTGTTATCGTATTTATAGATGACATCTTAACTTATTCAAGTAAAGAAGGAAAACGAACAACATCACCATCTTACGCTCTAACTTTTGAGAAAAGAGCAACTTTATACCAAATTCTCCGAGTGAGAATTTCTGTTGAACGAAGTCCAATTTTCTAGACCATGATGTTAATGGTCAAGACATTACAATCAATCTCGAAATCAAGCCACATGTAATCAGGAAACTCTCCCAACTCAGACTTGTATTCGTAAAAATCTTAGATCTCACCGGTTGTTACCAAAGATTCATTTCTGACTTTTCTCGTGTTACACAACTTTAAACCTCTTCATGTCTGAGCCTTGAACGTGATTCTTCACACCAACATTTCTAGTTAAAATCGTATAGCAACAGATGGAACTCGAACATGGAAATATTTCTATTTGAACGCCGAAAGGCATACTCTCTCGACACAAAAAAAAAAAAAAAAAAAAAAAAAAACATAACTAAAATTCATTATTTTACACGAAGAATTCGAATACTAAATTGTGGATCCGATCAAACTTCTCGTCATCACGTACCACACCACATACCTCTGTTATTTCACCGTCACCGTCTGATATTACTGGAATTTAAGATAACACACAATCCAACGATACTTCACTCTTCTTTGACTTAACGCCCTTGTGTTTCTGATAATCGGTCAACTATTATTCAACCCCGAACTATACAACTACGTGTACTACCTCGTTTCTCTTTCAGACTTCAACTTTTGCCAACTAGAGGCACGTTATGGCAACCTCGAGATGTAAGCTCATCCTATTCTCAGTCCTCATTTCACTCCTATCTTTATCGCTCGCATTTCCGTTTAAGGAAACTCCTTGTGACATTTCTCCATGGGTAGAGAAACTCCTCACATTACATTAGTATTCGCCACGAGGGTGAATAGTCCTAACGAACATTTTTTTTTTTGAACCCTAACTAACTTGTTCAAACATATCTTAAGAGATTCTATTCCAACACGGTGTATCCTTGTCAATTATCCCGTATCGAAATACTCGTTTCACTTCTAGTTTTACAAGAAACCCTGGAGACCCGCTTAGACATGAGTACCACGTACCACCCACAAACCGACGAACCGAGCAAACGAACGATTTACGTCTTGGAAAGACATGTCACAAACTCGTATTGTCACCTTTAGTAGATCACTCTTACAACAGTAGTTACCACTCGTGTGTTCACGCGCACTTTCCGAAACCCTATATGACCGCTAATGTCATACCCCTGTTCATTTAACCAAAGCATCAACCACCGAAATCTGAACTCCATCAAGAAACAACAATTGAAATCATTCATATCCGAGGAGGGCTCGAGACGACCCGTAGTCGCCCAAAAGAGTCATACCAAACTTAGATGAAAATCTCACAAATCCCAGTATGTAACCGCGTAATATTGAGAAACCGCACCTTGGAAAGGTGTAATTCATTTTGGGAAATTGAGGAAGGTTATATCCGCAATATTGAACCTTTTGAAACCTTGGGGCGTATTGGAGCCGCTTCCTACCATTTAGAACGGCCGACTCAATTAAGTTTCCGTTTACCCTACATTTCGTGTAACAAACTTAGAAACGTGTCCTGCGGAACAGGAACGTGCAATCCTTCTAGATGCACCAACTATTGATGACAAACTCCTCCTCATAGGAAAAACCGGCTGAACTTTTGGATCGTAAAACCAAGCCCTAATACAACGTAACACCCCGACTATCCGGATTCGTGGAATGTCCAAGAAAGTACCTTCAATCATTCGTAGAGTTACTACACTAAGTCTCGAGTAAGAGACATCGACTATTACTTCCAACTAAATTTCGGGACGAAATTTCTTTTGAGGTGTGGATAATGTAACATCCCGCATTTTTGCGTTAAATTATTTTTAACGCCGTCTTTTTCTTTTTAAATAATACCCTTCGTATCTAGATTCGTATCCTTTGTTATGTAACGTTTTAAATATTCTCGTTATCGGATTTCAATATCTCCCGTACTCCCGTGTAACTTAAAATATTCGATCGGTTAAATCCCGCACCCGCTTTGAAACTCGAGGGACCGGAGTTGCCAAATGGGCAAACTAGTTGACTAGGTCAACTAGTCAACCCATTTTTCATTCCATCATCTCCCTCATCTCTTTTCTCTCCATCTCAAGAACACACACACAAACCCATTCCATTCATTCATCATCTAAATTCAATCTTGGAAGCTCACAACAAATCCGACTACATATTCTTAATCCTCTCGTCATTCTCTACGATTTGATACTAACTTCATCGATTTTGGGTAACATTTCTAAAACTCTAGATTTCTCAAATTCGTGTTTTTGACTTGATATGTTGTTAGTTAGTGTCTATGGCTCGTGTATAACATGAACATATGATTTGTATGCTCGATCTTGATGTTTAGGTGTAACTAGCTTGATAATGAAAAGTGTATGCTTAATCTTTGATTTTGGATGATGAAATGTGTTTAGATGTTAATGTTTGTGTGTTCAAAGTGTTAGTTACTTCAATAGCTTCGTTTTGGTGTGTTGATTGACATGAAAACCTTACATTAACATGATTAGTGATTTTGAGGTTTGGTTAGGGTTTGACAACTCTTAAAACGAACTTTTGATGCGTTGAATGCTTGTTAATGTTATTGATAAGTGTTTAGTTGTATTACACATTTCATTACCTTCAAAACGGCATATCATATGTATAAATTGGATTCCCGAAACTTGAATTGCAATTGATGAACTTGAAACCTTGTTTTGGAACATTTAACGAACTTTCGACGAGATTTTTGTTGTCTAAAATGATAAATTTGATTTAGGAAATGTATCTAGTTGTGTTCCTTGTCGAAAGAGCTTTCCGGTGATATAAAATACATGTCTTAATTATTTGCGGATCATAAACTAGGATTGATTGAAGTTTGGCTCGTGCCTTGTGTTTTCTGCAAACAGGACCTGTAAGCCTTTTGGGACGCCGTCCCAACAACCTAGACGCCGTCCCACCCTTCATATTGGGACGCTGTCCTGACAATTGGGACGCCGTCCCACTCTTCATATCAGGACCCCGTCCTGATTTTTGGGACCCCGTCCTGATACACTAAAATGGGCTGTTTGCTTTGATCTTTTGACGTAAAATGTTTGCTATGCTACGGACCTCCGATTAACATGAAACTTGGCCAACATGCTCATATATGATTATATAACTTAGAAAAATTGTCGGATACCCAACCCGACCCCGTTGACTTTTCCGTTGACTTTGACCCGACCAAGTTTGACTTTTTGTCAAACTTAACCAAATACTTATGCAACCTTTCTAACATGATTATTTACTTGTAACTTGCATGAAACTTGACTAGTTGATTCACATGTTAATATAATCGAGTCGTAACGAGCCATAGGACTAATTGAACACATTTCACCCGACCTTGTGTCGTAACCGGTTAATTGATATAACTTACTTGTTTAGGTCAAGGCTAAGCAACTTTCATGCACACGTTTACTTGTTGAAGTACCTTTATACTCGTGCACTCGAGGTGAGATCATAGTCCCACCTTTTCAACAACTTTTATACTTTTAAATTGTGGGCTGAGAAAACATATACTTTGTTACATCTTGTACTACTTACTTTTATGTTTTGAACACAAGTGTGAAAACAAACATTCCACGTGCGAGTTAGAACAAAAATGCCTCAATTCGATTATCATTAGTTACACTTGCAGGGTGTAAGCGAGAACTTATATTGTGTGGCCATACGGGTTTAACAAACCCTCATTCGGACGGTTCGCTACCGTTATGCGGATGAAATATATTTTTGTGTTTTAGTGTGGGTTCTAGCACTGTGTGATGGGGTAACGTTGGTTAAGTGTTGATAATTGAGTGCTCGCGTATAACAACACTTTTGGAATGCAAATGATTTGGATAATCTATGTTATGGAAATACAAAATCTTGTGGTTCAAAAACAACGTTTAATACTTACTAAACCTATGATTTCACCAACGTTTTCGTTGACAGATTTCTATGTTTTTCTCAGGTCTTGCACGATATGTGATACATGCTTCCGCTCACTATTTGATACTTGCATCCGATGTCGAGTATACATGCATTTCATGGAGCGCCTTTTGACTTTACTTTAAACCGTGTCGCCTAGATTTCAATCGTACTTATAACGTTGTAACTTAACTTTTGGTTGAACAATTCTTGTAAACTTTGAAACAATCTTTATTTTGAAATGAAGGCGACATATTTTGGTCAAACGTTATCTTAAAGACTTATAATCAGGTAATGGGACCCACGTAGCCGACGCCGTCACTTGACGATTTGTCGGGGTCGCTACATTTTTATCGTACGCTAAGCGACTAGTTAAAGCGTAAGATTAGTCGGGGTATGGCTAAGTCTTTTGACGAATTGTTTGAGTTAGCCCGGGGCTTCGAACCGGAAGTTCCAAGACAAAGTGATTTCTCCTTTTCTAAGAGAAAATTCGAAGGTTCGAGCCAATCGAACTTTTCAAGCAAGAGGAACAAGAAGGGCTCCGAGAGTGTTGGTATTGTAAAGAAGGGCGGTTCTAAAGAGTTCAACCCTTGGTGTTATAATTGTGGGTAATACGGTCACCTATCCCGTGATTGCACGAACCCGGCAATGACAAAGTTCACTTGTTTTAATTGTAACAAAGAAGGACATAGGAAGTCGGAGTGTCCCGAGTTGCGGGGTGATCATGTGAAGAAGTTGGAGAAAGCTACGTCTAGGGGTCGCAATTACTTGATGACCAATGATGAGGCCAAGCAATCCAACGAAGTTGTTTCAGGTACTTTTATGGTTAACTCTAATCCGGCAAGGATCCTATTTGATAGTGGTGCAAACTTGTCGTTTGTATCTCCAAAATTTGTGCCCAGACTTAATAGACCGTTAGCTAAGTTAAGTTGTCCGGTAGAAGTCGAAATAGCGGACGGCAAGACGGTGCTAGTGGTTGATGTGTGTAAAAATTGTGATGTCATTTTTGGTGCGGAAAACTTTAAGATTGATCTTATCCTGATGACTTTGGGCGAGTTCGATATCGTTGTTGGTATGGATTGGCTCGATCATAATAGAGCCAATATTGCATGCCATGAAAAATTTATTCGTGTAAAGGCCCCAAGTGGGGGAGAGTTAATTATTCACGGTGATAAGCGTAGAAGACTTGTGCCGATATGCACTTTTGCGCGGGCACGTCGTCTCCTCGATAGTGGTGGCATGGATTTTCTTGCCCATGTTGTTGATACTCATGATGAGCCACCACCCATTCGTGAAATTTCGGTGGTTAGTGAATTCGAAGATGTTTTTCCGGATGAGTTACCGGGTGTTCCGGCGGAAAGACAAGTTGAATTTCGCATTGAGTTGGTTCTGGGGGCTAACCCCATTACTAAAACTCCTTATCGTTTAGCGCCAACGGAAATGCAAGAGTTGTTAAATCAAACCCAAGAGTTGCTTGAGAAGGGTTTTATTCGACCGAGTGCTTCGCCATGGGGCGCTCCGGTTTTATTCGTGAAGAAGAAGGATGGTAGTATGCGGATGTGCATCGATTATCGAGAGTTGAACAAAGTGATGATCAAGAATCGTTATCCATTGCCTAGGATCGACGATTTGTTTGACCAACTCCAAGGTGCAACGTATTTCTCCAAAATCGACCTACGGTCCGGCTATCACCAAATGCGGTTCCGGGAGGAAGATATCGAGAAAACGGCTTTTCGAACGCATTATGGGCATTTTGAGTTTGTGGTAATGCCTTTTGGTCTTACGAATGCACCGGCGGAATTCATGGATCTTATGAACTGAGTGTGCCAACCTATGTTGGACAAGTCGGTAATTGTGTTCATTGACGACATACTTGTCTATTCGAAGAGTACGAAAGAACATGAACTTCATTTGCGGTGTGTGTTAAGGACGTTGCGGAAGGAGAAGTTGTATGCTAAATTCTCCAAATGTGAATTTTGGCTAAGGGAAGTTCAATTCCTTGGCCATATCGTGAACGAAAATGGTATTCAAGTGGACCCGGGGAAGATTGAGACGGTAAAGAGTTGGGGACGACCGACTACGCCTACGAAAATCCGAAGTTTTCTTGGATTGGCCGGTTATTATCGTCGATTTATCCAAGACTTTTCTAAGATCGCTTCTCCATTGACGAAATTGACAAGAAAGAACGCGAGATTTAATTGGGAGAACGAGCAAGAAATTGCCTTTCAATTGTTAAAAGAGAAGTTATGTCAAGCTCCGGTGTTAGTATTGCCGGAAGGTGTGGAAGACATGACGGTTTATTGTGATGATTTTTTAAATGGGCTCGGGTGTGTTCTAATGCAAAGGGGTAAAGTCATCGCTTATGCCTCTCGACAATTAAAGGAACACGAAACAAGATATCCGACTCATGATCTTGAGTTGGCGGCGGTTGTTCATGCGTTGAAAATTTGGCGCCATTAATTATATGGTGTCAAGTGTACGATTTATTCGGATCACAAGAGTTTGAAACATCTTTTTGACCAAAGGGATTTGAATTATCGTCAACGTAGATGGATGGATGTGGTGAAAGATTATGATTGTGAAATACTTTATCATCCGGGCAAGGCGAATGTGGTTGCGGATGCGTTAAGTCGAAAGAGTCACCACCCGGCTTTACGATTAGGATTGTTACGTATGATTATTACTAACGATTTTCTTGAAAAACTTGGTGTGATTCAAATTGAAGCTTACGTTCACAACAAGCATGTAAAACGAATTGTGGGGCAATCGGAATTCATTACTATGGGTTAGCGTGGTTTGTTGTCTTTTCAAGGAAGAGTGTGGGTGCCTAAGATGGGAGATTATCGACGAGTGCTACTTGATGAAGCACATAAGTCAAAGTATTCCATTCATTCGGGCGCGACGAAAATGTATCCTGATTTGAGAAAAGATTATTTATGGCCGGGCATAAAAGGTGATGTTGTAAAGTATGTTGAGCAATGCGTCACATGTTTGCAAGTTAAGGCCGAGCACCAAAAGCCGTATGGTAAGTTACAACCGTTAGAAATCCCGAAATGGAAATGGGAGCATATTACCATGTGTTTCATCACAAAGTTACCTAAAACGGTGAGAACCCAATTTGATGATTTGGGTGATAGTTGATCGATTGACGAAAAGTGCCTTGTTTCTTCCCATTCGGGAAGCAATATCATCGGAGACTTTGGCTAAATTGTTTATCAAAGAGGTAGTCGCTCGCCATGGGGTTCCTATATCTATTATGTCGGATCGAGATACCAGTTTCACATCTCGATTTTGGGAAAAGTTTCATGAAGATATGGGTACACAATTGAAATTAAGCACGGCGTATCATCCTCAAACGGACGGTCAAACCGAACGTACGAATCAAACTTTGGAGGATATGTTACGGGCGTGTATTATTGATTTCGGTGGTAGTTGGGATGAGCACTTACCTTTGGTGGAATTATCGTACAATAATAGTTATCATACTAGTATCGGGATGCCACCTTATGAGATGCTTTATTGGCGAAGGTGTCGAACTCCGATTTGTTGGGGTGAGATTGGTCAAAAAGAAATCGGGAGTACCGATTTGGTCTTAGAAATGAATAGCAAGATTGATATGATTTGGGATCATTTGAAAAAGGCTCAAGATAGAAAAAAGTCATATGCCGACAAGCGTAGATGAATGATCGAATTTCAAGAAGGTGACATGGTGATGCTTAAGGTTTCGCCATGGAAAGGTGTTATTCGGTTTCGAAAACGGAGAAAGTTAGCTCCTCGGTTTATTGGTCCTTTTAAAATTTTAGCTCGTATTGGTGAAGTCGCGTATCGTTTGGAATTACCCGAAGAGCTTGCGGGGATCCATAATACATTTCATGTTTCCCATCTCCGCAAGTGTCTTGCAGATGATTCAACATGGGTGCCGTTAGACGAAATTCAGCTAAACAATAAGTTAGAGCATATTGAGGAGCCGATTGCCATACTCGATGAGAAGGTCAAAAGGTTGAGACATAAAGAGGTTAGGACTTTTAAAGTTCAATGCGTCATAGTAAAGGTTCCGAGTTTACTTGGGAGACCGAAGAATTCGTGTTGGTTTATCTTCCCTCTTGTCATGCGCCTTGGATCGCGAGGATGCGCTCCGATTCAAGTAGGGGACAGTTATAAGACCCTAATCTTCATTGTACAGCAGGGTATATATGGTACATAGCGTGTGGGTGAAGTTGTGTAATCTAACAGAAGTCAGAAGCTGAGCTGGGCTAGATGCGCTCAGCGCACACCTAATGGTGCGCGCCGCGCACTATTCACTGTAGCCGGACGAGTTAAAGGCCAGTTGATGGGCTTTTTGGTAATTTCACTTGTGGACGAGTTAAAGGCCAGTTGGTGAGTTTGTGGAGCATCATTAACTCCATTATCAACAACCTTATCCTCTTCACTTAAATTTTAGAGAGAGAGTGTGATTCTTGAGTGAGAAAGCTTAAATCCAAGAGGAAGAAGTTGTTCTCGGACCAAAGTGCGGGTATTAGAGTTGTTCATCTCCTCTCTAGCTCCGTTGTGGTTGTAGTGGTATGTTCTAACTTTAATTTCCTTACTTTGATTTTGTGTAAGGGTTAGGATTTGGGTAAATGAAGAACATAAAACCCATATTTGGTGATTTTGGGTGTTCTTGGGTAAGATGGATTCATAAAGACTCAATGGTAACTAACCTAAGGTTTCAAAGTGTTAATTGATGTTTATGAGTCCCAATTGGTTAGTAAATTACTAACACACCTAGCTAATTGGTAAATGGTTGTTATTTGGGTATATGGGTGACCCAAAAGGGTGTGTTGATCTTAAAATGGGTCAAAATGACCCTTGAATGGTGTGTGAGTTGGTTGACCAACTTGATTGGGTGATTGATTTGTATGCCTAATGTAATAGGTACGTCGCGTTGAAGGTTACGAGTTTGATTTCTCACCAAGGCGTTAAGGAGAGTGGAATAATTATATATGTGCGTATATAGTGTATTTGCTTGCGAGCTTGTTGTTAGTGTTATCCGGGCGTGTGGATTCACTATAGTGTTATTCGGGCGTGTGGATTCACTACTCTTTTGTACGATGGGGACCACATGTGCTTGAAGGGTGGTTCGGTAAGTGCAGACGTCCACCTAGGGGGTTAGTGCATACTAACGGTCATTGTAAGAGTACCAACGGTCATTGTGCGAGTACCGTTCCCTTGTGTGTGTTATGGTTAACAATGGTTATTGTGTTGTAAGCGAAAGCATATTATATCGTTCAAGCTATATATATTTATGCGATTGTTATGCTAGCTTGTGGTATTGGAGGTTAGTAGCCTCGTATTGATGATAAGCTAATTGTGTTGCTAGCATGTATTCGGTATGTGTATTGAGTGTTTGCAAGTAGGTATATTATATATGTATGTGTATAATTATTGCATTCACTAAGCTTTGCTTACCCTCTCGTTGTTTATCTTTTTATAGGCTCCGGGTTGACAAGGGTAAGGGCCTTCGATTGGATTAGAGATCTCGCTTGTTGTTTAGGGGACGCTTTTGGGATGTGATAGCTTTTGGAGTTTGACCGAGATATGGGTAGTTTATGAAATGTCCCGTTCTTATTGATTAAAAACGTTCCATATTAATTGATTTTGTTGCGAGGTTTTGACCTGTATATGAGACGTTTTTCAAAGACTGCATTCATTTTAAAACAAACCATAACCTTTATTTCATCAATAAAGGTTTAAAAAGCTTTACGTAGATTATCAAATAATGATAATCTAAAATATCCTGTTTACACACGACCATTACATAATGGTTTACAATACAAATATGTTACAACAAAATAAGTTTCTTGAATGCAGTTTTTACACAATATCATACAAGCATGGACTCCAAATCTCGTCCTTATTTAAGTATGCGACAGCGAAAGCCCTTAATAATCACCTGAGAATAAACATGCTTAAAACGTCAACAAAAATGTTGGTGAGTTATAGGTTTAACCTATATATATCAAATCATAATAATAGACCACAAGATTTCATATTTCAATACACATCCCATACATAGAGATAAAAATCATTCATATGGTGAACACCTGGTAACCGACATTAACAAGATGCATATATAAGAATATCCCCATCATTCCGGGACACCCTTCGGATATGATATAAATTTCGAAGTACTAAAGCATCCGGTACTTTGGATGGGGTTTGTTAGGCCCAATAGATCTATCTTTAGGATTCGCGTCAATTAGGGTGTCTGTTCCCTAATTCTTAGATTACCAGACTTAATAAAAAGGGGCATATTCGATTTTGATAATTCAACCATAGAATGTAGTTTCACGTACTTGTGTCTATTTTGTAAATCATTTATAAAACCTGCATGTATTCTCATCCCAAAAATATTAGATTTTAAAAGTGGGACTATAACTCACTTTCACAGATTTTTACTTCGTCGGGAAGTAAGACTTGGCCACTGGTTGATTCATGAACCTTAAGTTCCTTGGATAAACCTACTGGAAAAGAGAAAAATGGATCTAGCTTCAACGGATCATTGGATGGCTCGAAGTTCTTGTATTAGAATGATAACCTACTGTAAGAAACAAGATTTCTTGAGGTTGGATGATCACCTTACAAGATTGGAAGTGAGCTAGCAAACTTGAAAGTATTCTTGATTTTATGTAACTAGAACTTGTAGAATTTATGAAGAACACTTAGAACTTGAAGATAGAACTTGAGAGAGATCAATTAGATGAAGAAAATTGAAGAATGAAAGTGTTTGTAGGTGTTTTTGGTCGTTGGTGTATGGATTAGATATAAAGGATATGTAATTTTGTTTTCATGTAAATAAGTCATGAATGATTACTCATATTTTTGTAATTTTATGAGATATTTCATTCTAGTTGCCAAATGATGGTTCCCACATGTGTTAGGTGACTTACATGGGCTGCTAAGAGCTGATCATTGGAGTGTATATACCAATAGTACATACATCTAAAAGTTGTGTATTGTACGAGTATGAATACGGGTGCATACGAGTAGAATTGTTGATGAAACTGAACGAGGATGTAATTGTAAGCATTTTTGTTAAGTAGAAGTATTTTGATAAGTGTATTGAAGTCTTTCAAAAGTGTATAAATACATATTAAAACACTACATGTATATACATTTTAACTGAGTCGTTAAGTCATCGTTAGTCGTTACATGTAAGTGTTGTTTTGAAACCTTTAGGTTAACGATCTTGTTAAATGTTGTTAACCCAATGTTTATAATATCAAATGAGATTTTAAATTATTATATTATCATGATATTATCATGTATGAATATCTCTTAATATGATATATATACATTAAATGTCTTTACAACGATAATCGTTACATATATGTCTCGTTTAAAAATCATTAAGTTAGTAGTCTTGTTTTTACATATGTAGTTCATTGTTAATATACTTAATGATATGTTTACTTATCATAGTATCATGTTAACTATATATATATATATATCCATATATATGTCATCATATAGTTTTTACAAGTTTTAACGTTCGTGAATCACCGGTCAACTTGGGTGGTCAATTGTCTATATGAAACATATTTCAATTAATCAAGTCTTAACAAGTTTGATTGCTTAACATGTTGGAAACATTTAATCATGTAAATATCAATCTCAATTAATATATATAAACATGGAAAAGTTCGGGTCACTACAGTACCTACCCGTTAAATAAATTTCGTCCCGAAATTTTAAGCTGTTGAAGGTGTTGACGAATCTTCTGGAAATAGATGCGGGTATTTCTTCTTCATCTGATCTTTATGCTCCCAGGTGAACTCAGGTCCTCTACGAGCATTCCATTGAACCTTAACAATTGGTATCTTGTTTTGCTTAAGTGTTTTAACCTCACGATCCATTATTTCGACGGGTTCTTCGATGAATTGAAGTTTTTCGTTGATTTGGATTTCATCTAACGGAATAGTGAGATCTTCTTTAGCAAAACATTTCTTCAAATTCGAGACGTGGAAATGTTATGTACAGTCGCGAGTTGTTGAGGTAACTCAAGTCGGTAAGCTACTAGTCCGACACGATCAATAATCTTGAATGGTCCAATATACCTTGGATTTAATTTCCCTCGTTTTCCAAATCGAACAACGCCTTTCCAAGGTGCAACTTTAAGCATGACCATCTCTCCAATTTCAAATTCTATATCTTTTCTTTTAATGTCAGCGTAGCTCTTTTGTCGACTTTGGGCGGTTTTCAACCGTTGTTGAATTTGGATGATCTTCTCGGTAGTTTCTTGTATAATCTCTGGACCCGTAATCTGTCTATCCCCCACTTCACTCCAACAAATCGGAGACCTGCACTTTATACCATAAAGTGCTTCAAACGGCGCCATCTCAATGCTTGAATGGTAGCTGTTGTTGTAGGAAAATTCTGCTAACGGTAGATGTCGATCCCAACTGTTTCCGAAATCAATAACACATGCTCGTAGCATGTCTTCAAGCGTTTGTATCGTCCTTTTGCTCTGCCCATCAGTTTGTGGATGATAGGCAGTACTCATGCCTAGACGAGTTCCTAATGCTTGCTGTAATGTCTGCCAGAATCTTGAAATAAATCTGCCATCCCTATCAGAGATAATAGAGATTGGTATTCCATATCTGGAGACGACTTCCTTCAAATACAGTCGTGCTAACTTCTCCATCTTGTCATCTTCTCTTATTGGCAGGAAGTGTGCTGATTTGGTGAGACGATCAACTATTACCCAAATAGTATCAAAACCACTTGCAGTCCTTGGCAATTTAGTGATGAAATCCATGGTAATGTTTTCCCATTTCCATTCCGGGATTTCGGGTTATTGAAGTAGACCTGATGGTTTCTGATGCTCAGCTTTGACCTTAGAACACGTCAAACATTCTCCTACGTATTTAGCAACATCGGCTTTCATACCCGGCCACCAAAAATGTTTCTTGAGATCCTTGTACATCTTCCCCGTTCCAGGATGTATTGAGTATCTGGTTTTATGAGCTTCTCTAAGTACCATTTCTCTCATATCTCCAAATTTTGGTACCCAAATCCTTTCAGCCCTATACCGGGTTCCGTCTTCCCGAATATTAAGATGCTTCTCCGATCCTTTGGGTATTTCATCCTTTAAATTTCCCTCTTTTAAAACTCCTTGTTGTACCTCCTTTATTTGAGTAGTAAGGTTATTATGAATCATTATATTCATAGATTTTACTCGAATGGGTTCTCTTTCCTTCCTGCTCAAGGCATCGGCTACCACATTTGCCTTCTCCGGGTGGTAACGAATCTCAAAGTCGTAATCATTCAATAATTCAATCCTCCTACGCTGCCTCACATTCAGTTGTTTCTAATTAAATATGTGTTGAAGACTTTTGTGGTCGGTATATATAATACTTTTGACCCCATATAAGTAGTGCCTCCAAGTCTTTAATGCAAAAACAACCACGCCTAATTCCAAATCATGCGTCGTATAATTTTGTTCGTGAATCTTCAATTGTCTAGACGCATAAGCAATCACCTTCGTTCGTTGCATTAATACACAACCGAGACCTTGCTTTGATGCATCACAATAAATCACAAAATCATCATTCCCTTCAGGCAATGACAATATAGGTGCTGTAGTTAGCTTTTTCTTCAATAACTGAAACGCTTTCTCTTGTTCATCATTTCATTCAAATTTCTTCCCTTTATGCTTTAATGCAGTCAAGGGTTTTGCTATTCTGGAAAAGTCTTGGATGAACCTTCTGTAGTAACCAGCTAGTCCTAAAAACTGGCGTATGTGTTTCGAAGTTTTCGGGGTTTCCCACTTTTCAACAGTTTCTATCTTTGCCGAATCCACTTTAATACCTTCTTTGTTCACTATGTGACCGAGGAATTGAACTTCTTCCAACCAAAATGCACACTTTGAAAACTTAGCGTACAATTCTTCCTTCCTCAATACTTCTAACACCTTTCTCAAATGTTCACCGTGTTCTTGGTCATTCTTTGAGTAAATAAGTATGTCATCAATGAAAACAATGAAAAACTTGTCAAGTTATGGTCCACACACTCGGTTCATAAGGTCCATGAACACAGCTGGTGAATTAGTTAAACCAAACGGCATGACCATAAACTTGTAATGACCGTAACGTGTTCTGAAAGCAGTCTTTGGAATATCATCTTCTTTCACCCGCATTTGATGATACCCGGAACGTAAGTCAATCTTTGAATAAACAGACGAGCCTTGTAGTTGATCAAATAAGTCGTCGATTCTCGGTAGTGGGTAGCGGTTTTTGATGGTAAGTTTGTTCAACTCTCGGTAGTCGATACACAACCTGAATGTACCATCTTTCTTCTTGACAAACAAAACAGGAGCTCCTCACGGTGATGTGCTTGGTCGAATGAAACCACGCTCTAAAAGTTCTTGTAATTGGCTTTGCAGTTCTTTCATCTCGCTGGGTGCGAGTCTGTAAGGAGCACGAGCTATTGGTGCAGCTCCTGGTACAAGATCTATTTGAAATTCAACGGATCGATGTGGGGGTAATCCCGGTAATTCTTTCGGAAATACATCGGGAAATTCTTTTGCGACGGGAACATCATTGATGCTCTTTTCTTCAGTTTGTACTTTCTCGACGTGTGCTAGAACAGCATAGCAACCTTTTCTTATTATTTTTTGTGCCTTCAAATTACTAATAAGATGTAGCTTCGTGTTGCCCTTTTCTCCGTACACCATTAAGGGTTTTCCTTTTTCTCGTATAATGCGAATTGCATTTTTGTAACAAACGATCTCTGCTTTTACTTCTTTCAACCAGTCCATACCGATTATCACATCAAAACTCCCTAACTCTACTGGTATCAAATCAATCTTAAATGTTTCGCTAAGCAGTTTAATTTCTCGATTCCGACATATATTATCTGCTGAAATTAATTTACCATTTGCTAATTCGAGTAAAAATTTACTATCCAAAGGCGTCAATGGACAACTTAATTTAGCACAAAAATCTCTACTCATATAGCTTCTATCCGCACCCGAATCAAATAAAATGTAAGCAGATTTATTGTCAATAAGAAACGTACCCGTAACAAGCTCCGGGTCTTCCTGTGCCTCTGCCGCATTAATATTGAAAACTCTTCCGCGGCCTTGTCCATTCGTGTTCTCCTGGTTTGGGCAATTTCTAATAATGTGGCCCGGTTTTCCACATTTATAACAAACTACATTGGCATAACTTGCTCCGACACTACTTGCTCCGCCATTACTCGTTCCGAAACCATTTGTTCCTTTCGTTCTATTAACCCCTGGTCCGTAGACCTCACACTTCGCCGCGCTATGACCATTTCTTTTACACTTGTTGAAAAATTTGGTGCAGAACCCCGAGTGATACTTTTCACACCTTTGGCATAGCTGCTTCTGATTGTTGTTGTTGTTGTTGTTGCGGTTATTATTGTTGTTGGGATGATTGTTGTAGTTGCTGTTGTTGTTGTTGTTGGGACATTTGTTGTAGTTGCGATTGATGTTGCGATTGTTGGGATAATTGTTGCGATTATTGTTGTAATTGCTGTTGTTGTTGTATTGGTGATTCTTATCACCGTTTTCCTCCCACTTTCTTTTAACTTGCTTCACATTGGCCTCTTCAGTAGTCTGTTCTTTAATTCTTTCTTCAATCTGGTTCACTAGTTTGTGACCCATTCTACATGCCTGTTGTATGGAGGCGGGCTTGTGTGAACTTATATCTTCTTGGATTCTTTCCGGTAATCATTTCACAAACGCGTCGATCTTCTCTTCCTCATCTTCGAATGCTCCCGGACACAATAGGCACAATTCTGTGAATCGTCTTTCGTACGTGGTAATATCAAATCCTTGGGTTCGTAACCCTCTAAGTTCTGTCTTGAGCTTATTGACCTCGGTTCTGGGACGGTACTTCTCGTTTATCAAGTGCTTGAATGCTGACCACGGTAGTGCGTACGCATCGTCTTGTCCCACTTACTCTAGATAGGTATTCCACCATGTTAACGCAGAACCTGTGAAGGTATGCGTAGCGTACTTCACTTTGTTCTCTTCAGTACACTTACTTATGGCGAACACCGATTCGACCTTCTCGGTCCACCGTTTCAATCCGATCGGTCCTTCGGTTCCATCAAATTCCAAAGGTTTGCAGGCAGTGAATTCTTTGTAGGTGCATCCTACACGATTTCCTGTACTGCTAGATCCAAGGTTATTGTTGGTATGTAGCGCAGCCTGTACTACGGCTATGTTTGAAGCTAGAAAAGTACGGAATTCCTCTTCATTCATATTCACGGTGTGTCGAGTAGTCGGTGCCATTTCCTTCAAAATAGTCAAATGGAACAAGTTAATCATACAGAATATTAAGAGTAGTTAATAGTATTTCGTAGCATAATATGAACTCATTTATAAAAGCTTTTTCTTCATATTAGCATTTTATAAGTTTAAATTCGGGTAGTACCTACCCGTTAAGTTCATACTTAGTAGCTAATATACAATTCAACTACTACAATTCTATATGAAAAACTGATTATAATAATATTTCGCGTTCAAACTTTTACACAATATTTTACAAACTTACAATACCGCTTATTTTACATATAGCATGAAATATAGCACACAATAAATTTGATACAAGATGGTTGTGAAGATAATTCTAGCTAGTACACAAGTCGTTCAGCAAAGGCAATAAAGACACGTAATTCATACGTCCAGAAACAAGTCATGCATTCTGGGTTTACTAGGATTACTTCCCATCCTTGGTCTTGTGGAACATAACCATTATGGACGTTGATAAGACAGCGTGTTGTAACGTCATCAAAGGGACGAGGGTTACGTAATGCCCAACAGTCCCGTAACAATCTAAAAACCTCATTTCTTACCCCAATTACCGACTCCGTCACTTGTGGGAACGTTTTGTTTAATAGTTGTAGCCCGATGTTCTTGTTCTCACTTTGGTGAGAAGCGAACATTACTAATCCGTAAGCATAACATGCTTCTTTATGTTGCATGTTAGCCGCTTTTTCTAAATCACGAAGTCCAATATTCGGATATATTGAGTCAAAATAATTTCTTAACCCATTGCATAAAATAGCATTTGGGTTCCCCGCAATATATGCGTTAAAGTAAACACATCGTAACTTATGGATTTCCCAATGTGATATCCCCCATCTTTCGAACGAAAGCCTTTTATAAACCAAGGCATTCTTGGAACGTTCTTCGAATGTCTTACAAACTAATCTCGCCTTAAATAGTTGTGCCGAAGAATTCTGACCGACTCTAGACAAGATTTCATCAATCATGTCTCCGGGTAGGTCTCTTAAAATATTGGGTTGTCTATCCATTTTGTGTTTTTATACTGTAAAATAAACAAGAGTTAGATTCATAAAAAAAAAATACTTATTAATACAAGCAATTTTTACATATATCATAAAGCATAAGCACACTATATTACATATATTACACCACACGAATACAACTATCTTATTCCGACTCGCTTGTTTCTTCTTCTTCGGTTTTGGTTTGTTTTGCCAAGTTTCTAGGGATATATGATGTTCCCCTAATACGAGCCGTCGTTTTCCACATTGGTTTAGAAAAACCTGGTGGTTTAGAGGTTCCCGGGTCATTGTTACAACTTAAGGACTTCGGGGGTTGACGATACATATAAAGTTCATCGGGGTTGGAATTAGATTTCTCTATTTTTATGCCCTTTCCCTTATTATTTTCTTTTGCCTTTTTAAATTCAGTTGGGGTAATTTCTATAACATCGTCGGAATTCTCGTCGGAATCCGATTCATCGGAGAATTGGTAATCCTCCCAATATTTTGCTTCCTTGGCGGAAACACCATTGACCATAATTAACCTTGGTTGGTTGGTTGAGGATTTTCTTTTACTTAACCGTTTTATTATTTCCCCCACCGGTTCTATTTCTTCATCCGGTTCCGATTCTTCTTCCGGTTCCGATTCTTCTTCCGGTTCCGACTCTTCTTCTGGTTCCTCTTCGGGAACTTGTGAATCAGTCCACGAATCATTCCAATTTACATTTGACCCTTCATTATTATTAGGTGAGTTAATGGGACTTGTTCTAAAGGTAGACATCTATCACATAATATCAAACGCGTTAAGAGATTAATATATCACATAATATTCACATGTTAAAAATATATAGTTTCCAACAAAATTTGTTAAGCAATCATTTTTCAAGTAAACACGGTCGAAATCTAGACTCACTAATGCATCCTAACAAACTCGATAAGACACACTAATGCAAAATTCTGGTTCTCTAAGACCAACGCTCGGATACCAACTGAAATGTCCCGTTCTTATTGATTAAAAACGTTCCATATTAATTGATTTCGTTGCGAGGTTTTGACCTCTATATGAGACGTTTTTCAAAGACTGCATTCATTTTAAAACAAACCATAACCTTTATTTCATCAATAAAGGTTTTAAAAGCTTTACGTAGATTATCAAATAATGATAATCTAAAATATCCTGTTTACACACGACCATTACATAATGGTTTACAATACAAATATGTTACAACAAAATAAGTTTCTTGAATGCAGTTTTTACACAATATCATACAAGCATGGACTCCAAATCTCGTCCTTATTTAAGTATGCGACAGCGGAAGCTCTTAATAATCACCTGAGAATAAACATGCTTAAAACGTCAACAAAAATGTTGGTGAGTTATAGGTTTAACCTATATATATCAAATCATAATAATAGACCACAAGATTTCATATTTCAATACACATCCCATACATAGAGATAAAAATCATTCATATGGTGAACACCTGGTAACCGACATTAACAAGATGCATATATAAGAATATCCCCATCATTCCGGGACACCCTTCGGATATGATATAAATTTCGAAGTACTAAAGCATCCGGTACTTTGGATGGGGTTTGTTAGGCCCAATAGATCTATCTTTAGGATTCGCGTCAATTAGGGTGTCTGTTCCCTAATTCTTAGATTACCAGACTTAATAAAAAGGGGCATATTCGATTTCGATAATTCAACCATAGAATGTAGTTTCACGTACTTGTGTCTATTTTGTAAATCATTTATAAAACCTGCATGTATTCTCATCCCAAAAATATTAGATTTTAAAAGTGGGACTATAACTCACTTTTACAGATTTTTACTTCGTCGGGAAGTAAGACTTGGCCACTGGTTGATTCACGAACCTTAAGTTCCTTGGATAAACCTACTGGAAAAGAGAAAAATGAATCTAGCTTCAATGGATCATTGGATGGCTCGAAGTTCTTGTATTAGAATGATAACCTACTGTAAGAAACAAAGATTTCTTGAGGTTGGATGATCACCTTACAAGATTGGAAGTGAGCTAGCAAACTTGAAAGTATTCTTGATTTTATGTAACTAGAACTTGTAGAATTTATGAAGAACACTTAGAACTTGAAGATAGAACTTGAGAGATATCAAGTAGATGAAGAAAATTGAAGAATTAAAGTGTTTATAGGTGTTTTTGGTCGTTGGTGTATGGATTAGATATAAAGGATATGTAATTTTGTTTTCATGTAAATAAGTCATGAATGATTACTCATATTTTTGTAATTTTATGAGATATTTCATGCTAGTTTCCAAATGATGGTTCCCACATGTGTTAGGTGACTCACATGGGCTGCTAAGAGCTGATCATTGGAGTGTATATACCAATAGAACATACATCTAAAAGCTGTGTATTGTACGAGTACGAATACGGGTGCATACGAGTAGAATTGTTGATGAAACTGAACGAGGATGTAATTATAAGCATTTTTGTTAAGTAGAAGTATTTTGATAAGTGTATTGAAGTCTTTCAAAAGTGTATAAATACATATTAAAACACTACATGTATATACATTTTAACTGAGTCGTTAAGTCATCGTTAGTCGTTACATGTAAGTGTTGTTTTGAAACCTTTAGGTTAACGATCTTGTTAAATGTTGTTAACCCAATGTTTATAATATCAAATGAGATTTTAAATTATTATATTATCATGATATAAACATGTATGAATATCTCTTAATATGATATATATATACATTAAATGTCTTTACAACGATAATCGTTACATATATGTCTCGTTTAAAAATCATTAAGTTAGTAGTCTTGTTTTTACATATGTAGTTCATTATTAATATACTTAATGATATGTTTACTTATCATAGTATCATGTTAACTATATATATATATATATCCATATATATGTCATCATATAGTTTTTACAAGTTTTAACGTTCGTGAATCACCGGACAACTTGGGTGGTCAATTGTCCATATGAAACATATTTCAATTAATCAAGTCTTAAAAAGTTTGATTGCTTAACATGTTGGAAACATTTAACCATGTAAATATCAATCTCAATTAATATATATAAACATGGAAAAGTTCGGGTCACTACAGTTTAACCCCAAACACCATGCTCATAGTGTCGTTTGGAATTTAAACTAGTGGGGTCAAAACTCGAACTTTTGTATGAAACTCGTAAAACGGCCGATTTGGGCCCCTTTTTGTAAAACTCTTTTTATGTTTGAATCGTATGAGTTTTTCATATTAGAACATGTTGTGAAAAGCGTTTCGTCTAAATATGTCGGGAAGTGGGAGATCTTTATTTGAAAAATTGAAAAATCGGACAGAACTGAAAATAGACCTGTGCGCGCCGCGCACCCTGAGGTGGTGCGCGAGGCGCACTCCCCTGTAATAAAAAAAAATTTCTTATGCGTTTTCGATTGTATATTGGGTTGGGTTGTTACAATCATGTTAGTTCGGTTATCAAGCGTTCACCATATGAATGATTTTTAATTCACAGGTTACGCGTATTATTTTGTACTCGGGTTACGTGTACAATTAAATATCTGGAAATCTTGTGGTCTATTAAAATGATGGAAATGAATGTTTATGATAAACTAATGAACTCACTAACCTTTTAGTTGACACTTGAAAGCATGTTTATTCTCAGGTATTAAAGAAATCTTCCGCTGTGCATTTGCTCATTTTAAAGATATTACTTGGAGTCATTAATGGCATATTTCAAAAGACGTTGCATTCAAGTCATTGAGTTCAATAAAGATTATTATTAATTAAATGACAGATTAGGTCATTTATAGTTTGGATATTATGAAATGGTATGCATGCCTGTCAACTTTCGATGTAATGAAAGTTTGTCTTTTAAAAACGAATGCAATGTTTGTAAAATGTGTCATATAGAGGTCAAATACCTCGCAATATAACCATATGTTATTGTATTCATCCTTATGGATTAGGACGGGTCATCTCATGTGGAACACTTGTTTTGATGCATAACCTATCAATTGTGTGAAAAATTAACTTATACAAGTTTCAACTTATAGAGTGACAAGTAGGAACTTTTTCTTGCATAATCCACAAGTTGATCTTCTTTTTAAACCACTCATGCACACACAAATGTTTGATCAAGATCATATGATAATTATCAATCTCATGATACTTATCATGCAATGGTAAACCAAAATTGAAATGATGAACCTTGTCTAACTTTTCAAAATGGCACACCTTACTTGTTTTTAGAAAATGTGTCTAGACAAGAATTAATCGACATATGTCCGTCATATAGGTTTTCAAAATCATGTTATCAACATTGATTTTGCTAAAATACTTATGTTGCTTGGAAATGACTAACACACGAGGGCAATGTGCGGCGTATCACCAACGACAAATGGAAACTCGACCACTTCATGAAGAAAGAGTTGTTCACTATGACGAATTTCCAAACGTCTACAAAACATTCACTCAAAAAGAATGTTTTTCATTCTTAAATCTAGATGAGGTTATCTACCCACTCTTATCCGAGAATTTTACGCCAACTTTGAACTTTTCAACACTAATCAAGTTAAATTTAAACTCAATAGGGATTTCACACTTGGCCTCTTTCATACTTTGCTTCAGTCATGAAAATTCCCTCACAAGGTCGTGATTTCTACACCCCTCGAACCGACCTTAGATCCTTGCACCCAACTTATCTCGTATAAGAAGTACTCTTTACCATCACTCTATGATACTCACACACCAAAATTGATCCATACACACCAACTTACTATTATACCCTTAATTTATAATTATGGAGGTTCAACTCCCTAGATAAACTTAGGGTTATAACTGTCAATTTTGTGTTAAAAAGTGTTAATGGATCAATTTGAAGTGTGTGAGTATCACCTCCCATTCGGAAGCACCTCAAAGTCTCAATTGCCTCATTCGTAGTTGATGTGTGCGAGGTGTACTAGGAAATAGTATTATTTTTATAACGAAATACTATTAAATATGATACAATTTTACACAAGATATTTATTTATTTATAGAATGGATATACCTAAACCTTGCTACAACACTTATAGGCAGTGTACCTAATCGTACAATAGTGTAGTTTTTAGTAAGATCGGTTCGTTCCACTGGGATACAGTTAAACAAGCTTAACGCTATATTAGTTTTAATTTATAAAAAAAACAAATATATATATATAAGTAATATTATTATTATAAAAAGGGGGTTTTTACCGTTTAATGACCGGTTTATCGATTTTTAAAACTTTAGTCGCAGTTAAAACCTAATGTAAAATATTAAATAAATAAAAGACTTAATTTAAAGTGTAAAATAAATAACGATAATGAAATTGCGATAAATAAAAGTGCGATAATTAAAAAGTACGATAATTAAAAGTGCAATTAAATACAATGACAATAAATAAAAGTGCGATAATTAGAAGTGCAATTAAATATGAAAATAAAAGAATTATGCTTATTTAAACTTCCATAATCATGATGTTTGACGTGTTGATTTTAGTTTATTCCCATGGGTTAATTGTCCTTTGTCCTGGATTATTTAATATGCCCGTCTGGTTTTTGTCCATAACAGTCCATCAATCATAAATATAAAGTGCGAGTGTCCTCGTCAAATTATCCTTATATCCGAAGTCAAATATTCTAACAAATTGGGAACTTAAACTGTAACAAGGTCTTAATACTTTGTTTAATAATTACACCAGGATATCGACTGCGTGTAATCCAAGGTTTTAATACTTTGTTATCAATTATGCCAAGTGTCCTTGTACATAATTTCACCCCTGTTTTAATAATTCCGTAGACTATTAATCCATTCCCGTGTCCGGTTAAATGAACGATTATTTGTACATATAAATATCCCGCCCATCGTATCCGATCGAGTGTATGTAGTTATTTATAGGTACGTCCAATTGTAAATCTTCATATTAAATTAACAAACTATTATTTAATTAAATAAATATAAAGCCCATTAATAGCCCATAGTCTAATTTTCACAAGTGTCGTTCTTTTGTCCAAACCCCAATTATGGTACAAAGCCCAATTACCCAATTTTAAATATTTTAGCCCAACATCATGATTACTTCGGTATTAAATAAGCATAATAATAACTTAGCTATGAGACATTAAATTAAAAATAACATTAATCATAACTTACAGTAATTAAAAATAGCGTAGCGTTACACAGACAGAATTTCGACTTACACCCTTACAACATTTGCTAACATACCCTTATTATTAGAATTAAAATTAAAATTAAAATTATAATATATATATATATATATATATATATATATATATATATATATATATATAAATATATATATATATATATATATGTTTACGTACGAAGGAAGAAGAAAAAGATGTGTTTATTTTGGCCAAAACACGTTGAATTTATAGGACCTGGGCTGGATTTTTCAACCATGCGATCGCATGGAATTAACTCTTCCAGGCCATGCGATCGCATGGCCAGCTGGTGAAGTTCACATGCCTTTGTTTTCTTGCTTGCCGACGTTTATAAATAATAATATAATATATAAATAATTATAAGAATTATTTAAATATTATATTTTATTTATGTGCATAGTTAACTTGTAATTTTTAGTCCGTTGCGTCGAGCGTTGAGAGTTGACTTTGGACCCGGTTCCGATTTTTCGAACGTCCTTGCGTACAATTTAATATCTTGTACTTTGCGTTTTGCGTCTTGTACTTTTGTAATTTTGAGACGTTTCTCACCAATAATTGGAACCACTTTGATTATACTTTGTACTTTTAAGCTTTTTGGTCATTTGCGTCTTCAATTCGTTGAATCTGTTTTTTGTCTTCACCTCTTATTATTTAAACGAATATCACTTGTAAATAGAACAATTGCAACTAAAAGCTTGTCTTTCTTGAGGGATAATGCTATGAAATATATGTTCGTTTTTAGCATTATCAAATATTCCCACACTTGAGCGTTACTTGTCCTCAAGTAATATAGTCTTGAAATATACTAGAATCACTTCTTTATTCTTCATACTTTGTACATCAGTGATTTCTATACGGCGGTATAAACAATGGTAGTAACGTTGTGGTTTACAGTCCCACATGACTATGAAAATTTAGATCCATTAAGGAAATTGGATCTTTATGAAAACATTTGATCTTTTGAAAATTAAATCTAGCTTTTACCCTAGATAAGTTTTCCAGAATAACCCTTCACCGGTGTCTGCAAATTATTTTTGTGGGTTTGGTGGGTTTCAGATTTGAAAATTTTAGCTCAAAACTTACGGTTTTGTGTCACCCACTTGCTAACCTTGTATTAAGAAAGCAACACGTCCAGTATACTTGTTCCGTATATTACCTTTCGGTAAACTACCGTCCGGTTGTAAAGGAAAGCGTTGAACAAGTAACTGTTAAGGCAATGTCCCCTGACATGCTTTTAATTATGGTCTATAACGTGTCGGATGCAATTACTATCCTTGGTAGGAGCAATAGTAAAGCTCACCCTTATAATTTTCCGGTCTGGCACAAGGTCCTGTCTTTGACCATGCTATGCAACCACCGTTCTTACGGTTGACACCCGATTTGGTTCAGGTGACCTAATGAATTCCAGGTGAATTCCTAGGATTTTACGTTCAATGGTAATGAACGCATTAAAAATGAGTTTTCAGAAAACAAATCGGTTTGTAATTTTGATCAAACTATTTTCTCGTTCAAGCTCAAGTTTAGATATCATCGAATTCCATGAGTTTGTAATTCTCAATCTTTAAGGTCAATCTCTAGGATTGAGTAATATCAGACTTAAAAGCTGATTTTTGATCTTTAAGGAGATTATCCTTTCTAGGGATCTGGTTCATTAGTCTTATCCAGCTAATTTGCACGACGTTCTCCCCATTTTACAAGAAAGATTCTCTCATGGTTAGGATAAGTCTGACCACTTGGCGACCCTGTTTGATGCTGAGGTCCGTGGATTTCCTGCTGATTTTAGAGATGACTTTTCTAGATTTTTCGTCAACCTACAGCTGGTCTGGACGACAACTTCATGACCTAAATCAAGAAGCGCGTTTCTTTTTCGGAAGACTTTACTTCCTTTTAATGATGGAATTGATTCATCGTGTAGATCCATCTTTTCTTTCAAATATATTACAGTAAATTGGGTAAAACTGTTTAGATTAGTCCAAAGCAAAAGTATCTTCAGTTATTTGTACAAAAATATGTGATATATGTTTTAAATAACTTGGTAAATTTTTCCACACTTGGCTTATATTTTCCTTTTTATTGTCCTCTATTCCATTTTAAATGAATTCTAACATTTTGGTTTGTTTCTCAATTTATGTCCTTTCCGAGGTAACAATAATTTCGGTGTTAACACCTAGTTTTATTGTTCATAAATATGTATAAACATGATTTTGAGTTCATTTAATTGAAAATTTTGAAAAATTTTACTAGAATTGGGTAGTCAGTATATAAGACTAGGGTTGTTCTTTATTATCAGAGAGCACTAAATTCTAATACAACTACTGCTTTACTAGTATTTTTAATGGTAACCAAGTGTTTAAATTAAAAATTTTTAAAATCCGAAAGAATTTAACCCCTTCCCACACTTAAGATCTTGCAATGCCCTCATTTGCAAGAAATCAGTAACAATTTAAATTATTGAGGGTGATTAGCGTAGAAAAATGATTAAATTTTACCAAAGTTTCCAAACATATTGGCGTTTGTTTGCTGAATGATAAATGGTGCATATCATTTGTTCATTCCGTCTTGTTGTTACATCACATTTGTTTTTCGTTTTGTAGTCAAAAATACTAGCTTTTGCTGAACTTAATGCCAGTCTTTGAAAATGCGTTGTTTTACCCTGTTTTGTACAATTGAAAATATACATACATACAAATATAAACATGCATGGCAATTTGAAATGGGACTTAAAATCCCACTTTCAAATCAAAAATGAAACATTAGTAAAAATATTAAACATTACAATAAAGTATCATAATATAATGTGTTTAAACATAAATAAACAGAAATAATAAAAATTAAAAATCATATAAATTACTAACAGGAACTATATCAATCATGGATAGGGGTTCCAGTTCATGTCATCGTCCGGGTTCCATGGTTGGTGATAGGTGTACTGGTATACCTGGTTAGGGTCGTAGAGAGTATAAGGCGGTCTCATCTCAGGCTGGTGTGGAGGATAGTAAGCTGGTCGGGTCAGGATGTAGGGCTCCTGAGGTGACAGTCGGCTCATAATCTAACGCTGATGATAGTCCCATCTATCATGCTGTCATTGCCTGGAATGCTCGTAATCATTCCGGGCTTGCCACTGCTCCATCCGACGAAATCTCTCCGCGTTTGTCATGTCTACCTCATCTACACGCTGGTAGACATCAGTCATAGCCTCCCGAATGACATCCCTAATGTCATCCGCTTCCTCCATCTCCTCATCTGAGCCTCTCTCTACCTGAGGTTGAGTACCTACATAGGGTATTGCCTGGTTGCGTCTACTCTTCAATACCTTAGCACCCGCATAAACCTTCAATCCTAAAAGCTCAACCTGTTCCCTACATTCCATAAGTGGACCCCCTTGGTCCTTATCTACACCTTAATACTCTCCAATGAGAGTAACAAAAATACCTCCTCCAATTATCCCCTGTGATGACCCGGAAATTTCCGACCAAATTTAAACTTAATCTTCATATGATTTCGATACGATAAGCAAAGTCTGTAATGTTGAGTCTCGAAAATTTTGAAACTATGTTTATATATTCAATTGACCTTCGACTATTCCTGACGATTCACGAACAAGTGTTGTAATTATATATAAATATATATATCTAAATTAAATGAGAATATTGAAAATAATAAAAATATAAATATATGTTAATATGAATCTATATAAAATTTCTAGTAAATAAATACATAAAATATATGAATATTAACTATTCAGTAAATGACATCACATAATATAAAATTACATAAATAATAAATAGTATTATATCAAATTACAAGCTTGAATATAATTGATATATTAATATTATTTTTTCATTACTTTCATTATTATTATTGTTGTTAATATTAATATTAACATTTGTAATATTATTACTTCTAATATAAAATATATATATAAATAAAAATTGAGATGTTTAAGTTGTATTATTATTAATATTATTGTAGAGATTATTATTTCCATTATCATTGAAAATCATTATTTTATAATTATCGCTATTATTATAAAAGAAACAATATATATTATTATTATTATAAATAATATTATTATCATCTTTATAACTATTATTATCAAAATTATTATTATTATTATCGGTATTAGTTATTATTATTATAATTAAAAGTATTAATAGTATTATTATTAATATTTACTAATTAATTATATATATATATATATATATATATATATATATATATATATATATATATATATATATATATATATATATATATATATATATATATATATATATATATATATATATATATAATACATGAAATCAAAGTTTCAGAATCCCATCTATTACGTATAAAAATCAACTGTGCTTAATCTTGTTCCTGTCTGTTTTGTCAATTATCAAGATCGAATATTGTACAAAGTAATTACCAATCCCTTTCTCCTTTTATGTTTTATATATCTTTTCTGTATCTACGTGATAAGTTGTGGATTCGATGAAACTATCAGACAAACACCAATCGAATCAAGTGAGCTGTAAAGATGTCATTTATACTCTATACAACCACCTCCACTAACTGGCATTGTTGTTCATTTTTCTGTTTATTATTTTCTGTCCAAAAGGCACCAAGAGTCTTGCCATATATGTGCTGCTATTTGGCTATCTTACTTTGATTACAAATCCATCACAACCCACTTGTTTTAAACTGCAAATTGTTCAACAATCAACACCCGAGAACCACCTTAAACCGTCATAAAACCATTGAGCCTCCTTCGATCACCCCTTAGCAACAAACACTTGTTGCTACACGATGACAACCACTTAACTATTAATTGATCACTAACCCACTTTAGTTTATTTCTACCCTTCTATTCCAGATAAACACCTCATGACCACCATTGTATTTTTCTATTTCGATTCAAAACACCACCATTAACAACCATCGAACCTACCCATTTAATCACCTTAAACCAATTCTCTCTCATCTCTCTCTCTTCCATTTTTCGTTTTGATTTTCTGTTGTTCGAAAGGAAAACCATTCACCTTACACACAGACCACCTTTTCCTTTTTCTTATCTTCTTTCTCAATTCACTGCTACCACGATTATTTCTGTTTCGAACCAAACTCAAAACAACCTACTACTACGAACCTGCAACCTGTTTTTCAGTCAGCGAAACCTTTGTATTTTTTTTGTCCGAAGAATAACCCACAATTCAAAATCTTTGAACACTTTAATGAAAGGAAAAGAGATGGACATGTTTACAGCTTTTTCAAATGGGATATAGTTTAGTAACTTAGAAAGCGTTATTTAAATATCAAGTGGAACAAAAGTACCACTCATGGCCGACAGTTTGTGGGAGGACGTGGATTTTTTTATTTTGTTTCTTCATAAACCGAAAACCTTTTGATATGTGAGTTATAGTCCCACTTTTAAAATCTAATATTTTTGGGATGAGAATACATGCAGGTTTTATAAATGATTTACAAAATAGACACAAGTACGTGAAACTACATTCTATGGTTGAATTATTGAAATCGAATATGCCCCTTTTTATTAAGTCTGGTAATCTAAGAATTAGGGAACATACAATCTAATTGACGCGAATCCTAAAGATAGATCTATTGGGCCTAACAAACCCCATCCAAAGTACCGGATGGTTTAGTACTTCAAAATTTATATCATATCCGAAGGGTGTCCCAGAATGATGGGGATATTCTTATATATACATCTTGTTAATGTCGGTTACCAGGTGTTCAATCCATATGAATGATATTTTTGTCTCTATGCATGGGACGTATGTTTATGAGAAATGGAAATATGAAATCTTGTGGTCTATTAAAATTATGAAATGATTATTTATGTTAAACTAATGAACTCACCAACCTTTTGGTTGACACTTGAAAGCATGTTTATTCTCAGGTTTGAAAGAAATCTTCCGCTGTGCATTAGCTCATTTTAAGGATATTACTTGGAGTCATTCACGACATATTTCAAAATACGTTGCATTCGAGTCGTTGAAGTTCATTAGAGATTATTATTAAGTAAATGACAGATTAGGTCATTTATAGTTTGGATATTATGAAATGGTATGCATACCTGTCAAATTTCGATGAAATGAAAGTTTGTCTTTTAAAAACGAATGCAATGTTTGTGAAATGTATCATTTAGAGGTCAAGTACATCGCGATGTAACCAAATGTAATGTTCTCGTCTATATGGATTTGGTCGGGGTATCACAGGTGGTATCAGAGCGGTGGTCTTAGCGAACCAGGTCAACATTAGTGTGTCTAACCGGTAGTTGTTAGGATGCATTAGTGAAGTCTGGACTTCGACCTAGTAGTTGTTAGGTTATATTAATAAGTCCGGACTTGAACCTGGTCTGCATGTCAAAAGATTTGCTTATCATTTCTTGTCGAAAATTACCTGCTTATCATTCGTAGTCTAGACACATCTTACTGCATTGATTGCATGAATAGTGTATAGACAAAATTCATATCTTAGCGAATCTGCTAATTCTTATCTTAGCGTATCTGTTACTGTAGACTTTATCTGACACGTTTCCTTAATTTCCCTCGTAATCTGCGGGATCTTCTGTACTATGTATAGGTATTCTATGTAATTAGAATATCATCCGATATCCGAAAATCATTTCATATCGAAAAATCCTTTATTCAATCGTACGCAATGGAACTCACCACTAGTTCAAGTCCCTCGGATTCTGACATGGAGTCCCACTCCAGCTCCGAAAGCAGCGTCACCAGAATGAATCAATCAATCAGCCATCTCCAAATCATCTGATGAGTTCATAGTCTACTCAATCATTGGAGACAAGAAGAAGGCGATCCTTTCCATCAACCGAATTTTCCTCTTGGCGATGAACCTGAAGCACTCACCGGCAAACCAATCCGAAACACCATTTTCACCCTCATTTCCCGAATACCTTGCCACAATTATATTCTATCTAAAATTTTAAACCTTATTCATTCGCTCGTCCCTACCAACAATCATCCCGGGGTAATAAGTCAACGAGCTTAGGACCCGAGTTGTAGCCTTGAAAAATATGGTGCAAAATGTACCAGCTTCAGCAACATTACCGGCATCAATAGTACCACCACAACAACATTCGCATCCCAAGCCTCAATTTCACAATCTGTTCCACGAACATCAACATCATACGCACCATAGATACCAAGAAGTACCAACAGCAACTAACAATGAAGTATTGAACCATAACTTCATTAATATTCTGCGAAGAATATGTGATTCTTAATAGTTTTAGAGGTTACTTATTCTTGCTCAAATCGAAAATCAAATGAGTCTAATATTATATTGAATCATTAAATCCATAATTACATCTGAAGAAAATATATATGTATATATATTTTCATAAAGATTGTGATTAAAAATTCTTTCGTACAAACTATTAATGATGAAAATATTTTAACGGGTAGGTAATACCCGAGGAATATTTAAGATTTCACATTAATAAGTTACACTGTACATTCTTCAAATCTGATTCAACAGTCATTTCCTATCCTACTTACACCCACAGATAAATGAATCCGTTCACCACAGAATAATCATTTCTATTCAAATTTCATATTTGGATTTTGACCTATCAGAATCCAACAAGTGGCATAATGAAGAAAACATTTGACGGAATAAAATTTGTTAGAAACAAACAAATTAACTATGAGAAATTTTGTTAAGAATCCACGCTAACAAAATCCTAGCTAACTGTTCCTAGCTAACTGTGGACTAATCAACTGAGGACTACCAACAGTGGAAAATTAAAACGAATTAAAATATTAATTATAACATATGAAACTAAACAATACTTTATATTTGCCACTTGATTTCATCTTAAACCTCATCTGTATATTGACAATTACAATGTGCGTTCAAACCTTTCGTAATTCTTGAAAACACCTCAATCGGAAGGATGAACCAACTGCATCTCATCTACGGAGAGAAAGATTTATGCATATAATTCAGCACCTGAAAACACTCGGAACTTGAGAAAACGTTTACCACATATCTGTGCTAACTCCTTTGGCAATGTTATTACCGTAAATAATATTGCAATTCTTTTCCAAATTAGCCAATTTTGTCACAGCTCCAGCAAACCAACTTCGATTTCCATCCGGATTAGCCCTATTATAACCTTGATGAATAAGTTTACCTTTCGTCATCGTTACCGGAGAACCGTTCATATTCCACCACATTAACAGTAAACTTACCAGCAACTTCATTACTCATGACTTAAGTCTCTCAGAAGAACTGTTATATTTGTTCAATAAAACCTTATCATACACTCATCCGCATCTTGTAATGAGCACTGCCGTACCAATTATCGGGAATCAACAATTGGTATTTTGAATCTCGCAGCATTTCTACATCAACAGTTATATGTACACATATAACATTTATCTCTTAGAATTATGATCTTACACTCTGAAATTTTGAAAGGACCCAGTCTACAAATCAATACTCCAAAAACTGTACAAGCTGAATACAGCAGCAAAAACTGTACAAGCTGAATACAGCAGCAAAAACTGTACAAGCTGAATACAGCAGCAAAAACTGTACACGACCTTAACCGTCGAAGGTATAAATATAAAGAATAGTATATTGGCAAAGCTAAAAAAAAAAAATTTTGGAACTGGAAACCGGATTGAGCAAACCAGGAAGGAGACTCTGAACAAATTACAGGGACTAAACTTGTACATAAAGAATCCAGATGATTCTGTTTCTGACGAAATCTTTAGCGAATACCTTACTCCTTAACCACTCTAAATCATCGTGAATGAATTTCTTCATCACAATTTGATTCTGAAATCCTAAGATATCATCGTACCTTTCTTTATTAATATCCTCAATATTTCTGAAGATATCTTCATAAATATTCTCGTTCGATATTAATTATCTCTCTGCGCTATCCGTATTATATCATAAAAGGAAACTGTTTTAGTTTCTATATTCTGCGAACCTTCGAATTTAAAATATGAATGTTTTTGAAGTAATGTTGGGAACTCATGCATGAGTTAGTATAATATAATGACACTTGATCAACGTGATTATATTACAGTAATTCATGTTGAGTTTCTAATGGAACGTGATGATTCACAGAACATACCGTCATCATGTGCCATTTACACGACTCTAACATTCTACCCAATCTCTAAACATATTAAGAGCATATCTTCTTGATAGTTCTATCTTTTCGGATATTATGGTAATTTGTCAAGTCAAGATCGTGCCATTACGATTTCCTTCTTAGAGCATTAGCTATGTTCATTTCAAAATCCATACCTAAGAATTCTGGACCATTATTCGTTTGACTTGAAGTCGGGAAGAGGAGACAAAAGTATGTAACCCTTGAATATAAAAGAAAATATAAAGCTCGACAACAACACATAAATTACAAACCGTGCATATCAATACGTATTGCCACGTAAAGGCACGGGAGAATTAAAAACACTATAAACCCAAGAGTATAGTAGAAGTAAATAGATTCTCCCGGTGGTAAATGAAAAAGAAGAATGACAGATATATAAGTTAAGAGTATATCAAGGATCAGAACGGGATAAAGCATATTGACGAATGTCTTAAAGTATGAATTGAGGAGAAAGGATAGAAGGTGTGAGTTGTAAGGAAACGAAGGGGGTGGATTTATAGTGAAATATCTGACAAAGCAATCAAGATAGATCATCGCATTTAATCAAAGAGGATCCTAATTTCCTTGATTACCAAAGAATCAAATCTTATTACGAAGATTTTCTTTAAATCCCATGAATTCCGGAAAATAAATCATAACCACGTCATCAGTTAAAACGATTCTACATTTACTCATTTCACTCTCTTGCGATAGCTTCACTTATACTCTTCGTATAATCAAATTGTTTGATCTATATTGCTCAATGATGATAAAACTATATTCATCGACTCATATTCGTCATGAAAACATTCTAATGGTTATCCATGACGACCTCTATCAAATTTCGGGATGAAATTTCTTTTAACGGGTAGGTACTGTGATGACCCGGAAATTTCCGACCAAATTTAAACTTAATCTTCATATGATTTCGATACGATAAGTAAAGTCTGTAATGTTGAGTCTCGAAAATTTTGAAACTATGTTTATATATTCAATTGACCTTCGACTATTCCTGACGATTCACGAACAAGTGTTGTAATTATATATAAATATATATATCTAAATTAAATGAGAATATTGAAAATAATAAAAATATAAATATATGTTAATATGAATCTATATAAAATTTCTAGTAAATAAATACATAAAATATATGAATATTAACTATTCAATAAATGACATCACATAATATAAAATTACATAAATAATAAATAGTATTATATCAAATTACAAGCTTGAATATAATTGATATATTAATATTATTTTTTCATTACTTTCATTATTATTATTGTTGTTAATATTAATATTAACATTTGTAATATTATTACTTCTAATATAAAATATATATATAAATAAAAATTGAGATGTTTAAGTTGTATTATTATTAATATTATTGTAGAGATTATTATTTCCATTATCATTGAAAATCATTATTTTATAATTATCGCTATTATTATAAAAGAAACAATATATATTATTATTATTATAAATAATATTATTATCATATTTATAACTATTATTATCAAAATTATTATTATTATTATCGGTATTAGTTATTATTATTATAATTAAAAGTATTATTAGTATTATTATTAATATTTACTAATTAATTTTATATATATATATATATATATATATATATATATATATATATATATATATATATATATATATAATACATGAAATCAAAGTTTCAGAATCCCATCTATTACGTATAAAAATCAACTGTGCTTAATCTTGTTCCTGTCTGTTTTGTCAATTATCAAGATCGAATATTGTACAAAGTAGTTACCAATCCCTTTCTCCTTTTATGTTTTATATATCTTTTCTGTATCTACGTGATAAGTTGTGGATTCGATGAAACTATCAGACAAACACCAATCGAATCAAGTGAGCTGTAAAGATGTCATTTATACTCTATACAACCACCTCCACTAACTGGCATTGTTGTTCATTTTTCTGTTTATTATTTTCTGTCCAAAAGGCACCAAGAGTCTTGCCATATATGTGCTGCTATTTGGCTATCTTACTTCGATTACAAATCCATCACAACCCACTTGTTTTAAACTGCAAATTGTTCAACAATCAACACCCGAGAACCACCTTAAACCGTCATAAAACCATTGAGCCTCCTTCGATCACCCCTTAGCAACAAACACTTGTTGCTACACGATGACAACCACTTAACTATTGATTGATCACTAACCCACTTTAGTTTATTGCTACCCTTCTGTTCCAGATAAACACCTCATGACCACCATTGTATTTTTCTATTTCAATTCAAAACACCGCCATTAACAACCATCGAACCCACCCATTTAATCACCTTAAACTAATTCTCTCTCATCTCTCTCTCTTCCATTTTTCGTTTTGATTTTCTGTTGTTTGAAAGGAAAACCATTCACCTTACACACAGACCACCTTTTCCTTTTTCTTATCTTCTTTCTCAATTCACTGCTACCACGATTATTTCTGTTTCGAACCAAACCCAAAACAACCTACTACTACGAACCTGCAACCTGTTTTTCAGTCAGCGAAACCTTTGTATTTTTTTTTGTCCGAAGAACAACCTACAATTCAAAATCTTTGAACACTTTAATGAAAGGAAAAGAGATGGACATGTTTACAGCTTTTTCAAATGGGATATAGTTTAGTAACTTAGAAAGCGTTATTTAAATATCAAGTGGAACAAAAGTACCACTCATGGCCGACAGTTTGTGGGAGGACGTGGATTTTTTTATTTTGTTTCTTCATAAACCGAAAACCTTTTGATATGTGAGTTATAGTCCCACTTTTAAAATCTAATATTTTTGGGATGAGAATACATGCAGGTTTTATAAATGATTTACAAAATAGACACAAGTACGTGAAACTACATTCTATGGTTGAATTATCGAAATCGAATATGCCCCTTTTTATTAAGTCTGGTAATCTAAGAATTAGGGAACATACACTCTAATTGACGCGAATCCTAAAGATAGATCTATTGGGCCTAACAAACCCCATCCAAAGTACCGGATGGTTTAGTACTTCAAAATTTATATCATATCCGAAGGGTGTCCCAGAATGATGGGGATATTCTTATATATACATCTTGTTAATGTCGGTTACCAGGTGTTCAATCCATATGAATGATATTTTTGTCTCTATGCATGAGACGTATGTTTATGAGAAATGGAAATATGAAATCTTGTGGTCTATTAAAATTATGAAATGATTATTTATGTTAAACTAATGAACTCACCAACCTTTTGGTTGACACTTGAAAGCATGTTTATTCTCAGGTTTGAAAGAAATCTTCCGCTGTGCATTAGCTCATTTTAAGGATATTACTTGGAGTCATTCATGACATATTTCAAAAGACGTTGCATTCGAGTCGTTGAAGTTCATTAGAGATTATTATTAAGTAAATGACAGATTAGGTCATTTATAGTTTGGATATTATGAAATGGTATGCATACCTGTCAAATTTCGATGAAATGAAAGTTTGTCTTTTAAAAACGAACAAATTTCGATGAAATGAAAGTTTGTCTTTTAAAAACGAATGCAATGTTTGTGAAATGTATCATTTAGAGGTCAAGTACCTCGCGATGTAACCAAATGTAATGTTCTCGTCCATATGGATTTGGTCGGGGCATCACATCCCCCCTTCCTGTATTCCTTCAACCATCTTAGATAAATAAAAACCAACACAGTAGGGGATATTAGCAAAGCCTCTTGGGTCTCGAATACACTTTAGGTAAAATAAATCATGTAAGGTCAATTTTTCCTTGTTGTGACCTCTCTGTGTAATCGAGTTAGCCAAAAATATATGAATTATACAAAGCTCGGCTTTGTTAATATGTAAGTAGGTATGTGTTCCTCCCCGCCCAAAAACATTATAATCTGACATACGCCTCCAGACGGCGTTCGCTTCAAAATTCCTATCTCCCCTTTCACCACGATAAATCAAACTCATACAATCGGGTAGTAGTAATTCAGCGGGCGTATATATCTGTAATGCCCTAGCCATGTCCAGCATGGACATCCTGTACATTCTACCACCTAGTATAAACCTAAGAAAACTTCTATCATCTAATCTATCTACATCTACATTTAATGCTATAGTACTCATCAGCTCAACACACCATTCCTTATATACAGGTCTACGAATGGTGAATAGACGTTCCCAATCGGTAAAAGAAGAACTGCCATACCTTTGGATCAAATGCTCCCTAACACGGTCAGCAAGTTGGACCCTTTCCAAAGGATCCCAATCAATTACCCTAGGCACCTCTACATCTTTTGTTATTAATTTGAATTTATTACTTTGATATGCCGGGTAATCTCTCCATCATCTATCGAATCTCAGATTAGGATGAAACGTGTGTTCAGGAATCGTTGGGTATTCTACAGGTGGATGCATCGAAAATACTATGAATTCCGTAACAAACTGTAGCGGATCATAATAAGGTACATGTTGATCAGGCTGATGTTGTTGTTCCTGTTGTGGTTCTGGTTCGGGTTCTGGTTCTTGAGCAGGTCGTCTAGATGATGATGATGATGAACCTCCAGTATCGGCTCTCTGCAAAACACATTAAACACAAAATTTGTGCATCCAAATATACATTAGTGTTAGCAAAATAACAACTTAAATTGACCACAATAACATGTTAAATCAAACTTAAACTTATACGCATTTTCACAATTTTTACAATTCTACACTTTTTCAAATAAGCACATATGAAAATGTAGACAAAGTTCATAAGCATTTAACTCAAATAACATGTCAAAATAGTCATTACTAACAATTAAACAAGTCTCAATTGGCAATTATATCAAATTAATCAAGTTCATGAATTTTGCAACTAAAAAGTCCACTTTAATCTTCAAAAATCATGTTAAGGATTAAAGTTTGGATCATTTAGCTACCTAAACATGTTACACTACTCAATTTAGCAATAATTCATGACAAAAATCGGCCATAACCTATTTATATCAAAAAGCCCCAAATTGCTCAAGAACACAAACCCTAGATTTCTAAAAATTTTGAAGTTTTTGGCTTCAAATCATGTTAAATAGCATCAATCTAAGTTATACATGCATAAAATACTAACAATTTAACACTAATTACATTAGAAATTAACAAAATTACATTAGGTAAAATATTGGTAATTATCACAAAAACTAGAAAATTTATGATTTTAGGGGTGTAATTTTTACCTTTTTTGATAAACTTCTGAACAATTTCATGATTAGAGCGAGAAATTTGACGAATTACGGTGAAAAAATGATGAAATTTGAGAGGATTTTGAGTGTTTTTCGTGTATGTGTGTGTGTATTGTGGTGAAGAACAGCTCGCTGAGATTTTTCTATCTGGCCTGTTTTTCAGCTCCATGCGATCGCATGGAGTTGGAGTTCAAAACCCATGCGATCGCATGGGGGTCCGGGTACAGTACTTTGGCCCCTTTTTTTTATATATATATATAAAACCTTATAACTTATAAAATATATAATTAATAAAATTTTAAAAATTTGTTTCTTTTTAGGATGAGGGTGTTTCGGATCGTTGTCCTAGTCCATCCCTCGACAAAATTTTAAAATTTGTCAATTCAAAGCGCGGTTTTAAAAGTAAAGATTTTTTTTGGGTTTTTTAAATGTTTTTGGCATACTTTAATTTAATAAGATTAAAAATAATGATAATAAAAGTTCTCGTCCCTCCCTCGGGTAAAGCAATTTCGGTTCAACGACCTAGTCTTCAACTCACGACGAATTTTAAAAATCATATTTTTAACTTAGCGAAATAAAGTAAATTTTTGTTTTTAAATTCACACCAAACTTAAATTTAAAATGCATAAAATTAAAAATTTATATTAAAAATTCACACCAAACTTAAATTTATATTTTTGTTTTTATACATACAAACTTATATTAAAAATATTAATTTTTCAAATATTTACAATTTTAAATATATTAATAATTTTTTTTTTAAAAAGAAGTTTACAATATTAATTTAATTTTAAAATATTAATTTTAAAATCATGGTAAAAATAAAATTAAAAATCTTTTTGGTCTTTTATCCCACTTTAATCAATCAAATATTATCAAAAATATACGCCCCTCTTTTCGGTAAAGTAATTTCGGTTTCATAACCTAGTTTAACTCATACCGAATTTTTGAAATATTTTGGGTTGATTGATTAAAGATATTTATACCTTAAGAATAAACGGTAAATTTCGCAGTGATGTAATAAATTTTTGTATGATATCAATAATTTCGGTCGCAAGACCTAATTTTATTGAATACCAATTTAATACTTTATAGCGAACAATTTAGCGTTTATTATCAAAAGGTTAAAAATAAAAATAAAAATGAAAACTGTACATACTTACATGTGAGATAGATTTCTTAGTGATATGCTCTAGCTCACTCATAAGATAGTCGGACTAATTGGTTTTCCATAGCAACATAGGCGTAACCTCGAGCATTCAACGTTTTTTCTTTTAAACATATGAATGGTCCATCTCTGCATAGCGTAACAAATTCGGTATTTGAATAGGTTTGATTATTTGAACATTTACCTTCTGTGACCATTTTCAGCATTTGTGACATCTTTCAAGGTGTCGTGCTCTTCTTTTCGCTGCGAATTTTGATTTTCCTTTACCAAATTGTAACTTATTATTTTCGTTCCTGGATTCTTTTCTTACTCCGTCCAATTTACCTCTGATTAATGATATTATTTCACTTGGAAGGGTGTCATTATTACGTTTAGTGATCAAAGCGTGTAGCATTAGACCATGGTTTAGTTCACAGGAAGTCTTCATCTCGTAAAACCTAAAAAAAAAATCAGAATGGGGGGAGAAGACTAGTTCTTTAGGGTCTGCTAGGGAAAGACCATTCGGGTTCCATTCTCGGAAACTACACGAAAACAGAACATCTAACTCTAACAGAAATACATATTATCCTTTAAACACTTGATTCTCCCCACACTTAGTTAGCTGTGGTGTCGAAATTGTGATTAACTTCGTTGTCGACTTCCATTGGACTATCTATGTAATGTTTAACTCTATAACCATTAACTTTAATTTCAATCCCATTTGAATTTATTAACTCTATTGTTCCGTATGGAAAAACTCTTTTGACTATGAATGGTCCAGACCATCTTGATTTCAATTTTCCAGGAAATAGCTTGAATCGTGAATTGAAAAGAAGAACTCTATCTCCTTCTTTAAATTCTTTTGAACTTCTGATTCTTTTATCATGCCATTTCTTCGTTCTTTCCTTATAGATTAACGAATTTGCGTATGCTTCAAGTCTTAATTCTTCTAATTCATTTAGCTGACTTAATCGTAGATGTCTGTCTTTATGTAAATCAAGATTACATGTCTTCAAAGCCCAAAATGCTTTGTGTTCAATTTCTACTGGAAGATGACATGCTTTTCCGTAAACGAGTTTAAAAGGTGTGGTTCCAATTGGAGTTTTGTAGGCTGTTCTAAAAGCCCAGAGCGCATCCTCCAATTTAATGGACCATTCCTTCGGATTTGATCCTACGGTTTTTTCTAGAATACGTTTTAAAGCTCGGTTGGTATTTTCAACTTGTCCACTTGTTTGTGGATGATATGCGGTGGAGATTTTATGAGTTACTCCATATCTTTTGAGAACTTTCTCAAGTTGATTATTACAAAAATGAGTACCCCGATCACTTATTAAAGCTTTCGGTGTTCCGAACCTTGCAAAAAGACGTTTTAAAAAATTGATTACAACTCGTGCATCGTTAGTTGGGAGAGCTTGTGCTTCCGCCCATTTAGATACATAATCAATGGCAACGAGAATGTAGAGATTATTATGAGATTTTGGAAATGGACCCATAAAGTCAATACCCCAAATGTCAAATACTTCACATACTTGAATGACATTTTGTGGCATTTCATCACGTTGACTTATTTTTCCGGCCCTTTGACAAGTATCACAGGATTTGCAAAGAAGGTGTGCGTCTTTGAAAATTGTAGGCCAATAGAATTCAGCATCGTAAACTTTTCTTGCTGTAAGTTGAGGCCCATAATGCCCTCATGTTGGTCCTGTGTGACAATGGTTTAAGATTTGACTAGCTTCATCTCCGAATACACATCGGCGTATTATTCCATCGGGACAACTTTTAAACAAATGTGGATCTTCCCAGAAATAGTGTTTTATATCACTAAAGAATTTCTTTCGTTTTTGGTACGATAATCCTTTTTCAAGGAATCCACATACTAAGTAGTTTGCATAGTCTGTAAACCATGGAATTTTATTATAATCTATCTTCAATAGATATTCATCAGGAAAGTTGTCTTGTATGGCCGATTCATTTAGAACTTCTAATTCGGGATTTTCAAGACGAGAAAGATGATCAGCGGCGAGATTTTCTGCTCCCTTTTTATCTCGGATTTCAATATCGATCTCTTGTAAGAGTAAGATCCAACGGATTAATCTTGGTTTAGCATTTTGTTTCGAAAATAGGTATCTAAGAGCAGAATGGTCGGTATAGACCACCGTTTTTGCTAGAACGAGATATGAACGAAATTTGTCAAAAGCAAAGACAATAGCAAGGAGTTCTTTTTCAGTAGTTGTATACTTTTTTGTGCTCCTTGTAACGTCTTACTAGCATAATATATAGGTTGAAATTGTTTTTCAGTCCTTTGTCCTAAAACGGCTCCCATTGCAAAATCACTTGCATCGCACATAAGTTCAAACGGTAGATTCCAATTTGGAGTTATCATGATCGGCGCATTAGTGAGTTTTTCTTTAAGAATATTAAAAGATTTGATACATTCATCTGAAAAGATAAATGGAGCATCCTTTTCTTGGAGTTTATTCATAGGAGTGGCAATTTTAGAAAAATCTTTTATGAAACGTCGGTAAAAACCGGCATGCCCTAGAAAACTCCTAACTCCTCTAACATTGGTGGGATGTGGAAGTTTAGCAATTACATCTACTTTAGCTCTATCTACTTCAATTCCTTCCTTTGAAATTTTATGTCCAAGAACGATGCCTTCTTTAACCATGAAATGGCATTTCTCCCAATTAAGTCCTAGATTTGATTGTTCGCATCTAATAAGCATTCGTTCAAGATTAAATAGACATGTTTCAAATGTATCACCGAAGACTGAAAAGTCGTCCATGAAAACTTCCATGCATTCTTCTATCATGTCGTGAAAGATCGCCATCATGCACCTTTGAAAGGTTGCAGGGGCGTTGCAAAGTCCAAATGGCATGCGTTTGTAAGCAAAAGTACCATAAGGGCACATGAATGTGGTTTTCTCTTGGTCCTCGGGTGCTATTGGAATTTGAAAATATCCGGAAAAACCATCAAGAAAACAATAGTAACTATTTCCGGCTAATCTTCCAACATTTGATCAATAAAAGGTAAGGGAAAGTGATCTTTCTGGTGGCGTCATTTAATTTTCTATAATCAATACAAACACGCCATCTTGTTATAGTCCTAGTACAAATAAGCTCATTTTTCTCATTTGTGATGACAGTCATGCCACCCTTCTTAGGTACGCATTGAACTGGGCTTACCCATGGACTATCAGAGATTGGATAAATTAAACCTGCATCAAGCAGTTTAATTATTTCTTTCTTAACAACATCTTGCATATTAGGATTTAGTCTTCGTTGGCGTTACATATACGTTTTATGACCTTCTTCCATAAGGATTTTATGTGTGCAATACGAAGGACTTATTCCTTTAATATCATGAATTTTCCATGCAATAGCTGGTTTATGAGCTTTTAGCACAGAAATGAGTTGTGATTTTTCATTTTCAGTAAGAGAAGACGAAATTATTACAGGTAATTCAGACTCACCATGTAAATAAGCGTATTCCAAATAGTTTGGAAGTGGCTTTAACTCTAATGTCGGTGGTTCTTCTATCGATGATTTATATCGATATCTGTCTTCTTCTTTTAGCATTTGAATTTCTTCTGTTGTTGGTTCATATCCGTTAGCCATAAGTGTAGCTAACATTTCAGTTTCATTAATTGGTTCAGTTCCTTCTCCTAAAGAACATTCTCCTGTTCCTTGTAATTCTGTAAATTCTTCTAATAATTCTGCATGTGAATCTATAGTTTGAATATAATAACATGTATCATCCGCAGATTGCGGTTGTTGCATTGCTCTATCAACTGAAAAGGTAACACTCTCGTCCTCTATACTTAGGGTCAGTTTCTTACCGAACACGTCTATCATTGCTTTAGCCGTGTTTAAGAATGGTCTTCCAAATATGAGAGGAACTTGATAATCTTCTTCCATGTCCAGAACAACAAAATCTACTGGAAATACTAAAGTACCAACTTTAACTAGCATGTTTTCCATTATCCCTCTAGGATATTTTATTGATCTATCGGCTAGTTGTATGCTTATTCTTGTTGGTTTCAATTCTCCAAGGTCTAGTATAGTGTATAGTGAATACGGCATTAGATTTATACTAGCACCTAAGTCTGCCAATGCTTCTATTGAACTAAGACTACCCAGAAAATATGGAATTGTGAAACTTCCTGGATCTGATAATTTTTCTGGTATCTTATTCAACAGCACTGCAGAACAATTAGCATTCATAGTAACAGCCGAGAGTTCTTCCATTTTCTTTCTATTTGTGATTAGATCTTTCATAAATTTAGCATATCTAGGCATTCCTGAAATCACATTAATGAAAGGAAGATTTACATTTATTTGTTTAAACATATCCAAGAATTTGGATTGCTCGGCTTCAAGTCTTTCTTTTCTCATTTTACTAGGGTAAGGAAGTGGTGGTTGGTATGGTTTAACATAAGGTTTAACCATAACTGTGTTATCTTCATTAACCTTTTCAACTACCGGTTCTTTTTTCTTATCTTGATCAGATTGTGGTTCTTGTAGAGTAGGAATAGCTTCATCAGAAATTATAGGTATTTCAGGTGGTTTAAGTGTAATACCACTTCTTGTGGTAATGGCTTTAGCTGTTTCATTCCGGGGGTTAGCATTAGTATCACTAGGTAGACTACCCGGTTTTCTTTCGCCTATCAACCTTGCTAGGTTGCTCACTTCTTGTTCCAGATTTTGAATAGAAGCTTGTTGATTTCTAAATGTTTGAGCATTTTGTTCATTGGTTTGTTTCTGAGATGTGAAAAACTGTGTTTGAGATTCAACTAACTTCGACATCATATCTTCTAAATTTGGCTTTTTATCATCGGTTTGTGGTGGTTTGTTTTGAAAAATAGGTCTTTGCTGATTGTAAGTATTGTTAGATACTTGTTGATTGATAGGACCTTGTTGGTTGTTGTATGGAACATTTCGGTTATAATTCTGGTTTTGATTGTAGTTTGGTCTTGGCGGTTGATAATTATTCTGATAATTATTTCCAGGCCTTTGGTTTATGTATGAAACATTCTCTCTTTGTTCCATTGTTAGTTCAATACTGAGACAATCTTTTGTCAAATGTGGTCCTCCACACTGCTCACAATTAATTTGTATTGAGTGAATATCTTTAGTCATCTTTTCCATTCGTCTCTCAACAGCATCTATCTTTGCGGAAATAAAATCTAAGTCATGGCTAGAATCGGCTCTAGCTGCTTTAGATGATCTAATGATATCTTTTTCTTGGTGCCACTCATGTGAGTGGGAAGCAGTGTTATCAATAATTTTATAAGCATCAGTTGCGGTTTTCTTCATAATGGAACCACCAGCTGCTATATCGATGTCTTTTCTTGTAGTGATGTCGCATCCTTGGTAGAATATTTGTACTATTTGACAGGTGTCTAAACCATGTTTCGGACATCCTCTTAATAATTTTCCAAATCTGGTCCACGCCTCATATAGAGTTTCATTTGGCTTTTGTGTAAACGTAACAATTTCTCCTTGAAGTATCACGGCTTTAGATGCCGGAAATAATTGTTTAAGAAATTTTTCAACTAAAACATCCTATGTATCAATCGCCCCTTCAGGTAACGATTCTAACCAATCTTTGGCTTCTCCCTTTAAAGTCCAGGAAAATAACATGAGATATATATGTTCATCCTCCACTTCTCTTATTTTAAATAGAGTACAGATCCTATTAAAAGTACAAAGATGTTCATTTGGATCTTCCTTCGGCGCACCACTAAATTGGCATTGATTAGTTACCATGTGTAGAATTTATCCTTTGATTTCATAATCTGGCGCATTAATGTCAGGTTGAGTAATTGCGTGACCTTGGCCAGTGCGTTTAGCTCTCATTCGGTCTTCCATACTTAGAGGTTCCAGATTCTCCATAATTGAATTTGTTGAATCGGAATCACTAGAGGATTCTGATTTAATGGTTCGTTCCTCGACAATCTCCGTTTGAATGATTGGTGGTTCCGGAGGAAAGATTAGTGGTTCAGGATCTATGAATCGTCCCTGAATATTCTCCGGATTCTCAATTGCGAGGTCGGGTTCAAAAAATGGATTATCGGAAATTTGAATTGGAGTAATTGGTCGACTGGATGACGATTCTAAAGAAAAATCAACGGCGACAATATTTGTTAGATGTCTTGATCGAGTTACAGGTGGTGAACGTACAAAAGGTGGTGAACGTTTTGCTCGGTGCATTCACTGAATATCCTATTAGTTATAAAAATAAGAAAAATTATATAAGTTATCAAATTAATAGACTTTTCTGATTTTGCCCACGTTTCGAATAGCCAAAAGATGCAGCAGAGGGGCAGGATTTGTTTGGTCTCAATATAATTGAGTACTGTTTGGCTCCAATAACCCGGTCCACGTACAAATCCAACTATTACTACGAATCAGAAAATTTTGATGTCTATCAATTTAACCACTTAAAATAATTTTTCGTTAAAGTTTAAAGAAATTTGGAGAGAAGAAATAGAAAAATTCTATGTCCTAAAAACTAGAATGTCGAGAAATAAGAAAGAAAAAGAGCGCGTCGAAAAATGTCAAAAAATAAAAAGTCGAAAAATAAAAATAAGAATGTAGCGCGTCGAAACTTAAAAAGGAACTAAAAACTAAAAATTAAAAGTTGCGTCTAAAAATATTAAAGCTTAAAAGAAATTCTATATCCCAAATGGCAATAACTTAAAAAGGTACTAAAATATAAAAACGGCATCGCAAAATTCTAAAGCACTTAAATCTTAGTCTAAAGAAAAAGCACTTAAGGGATTTACGGCAAAGCCTAAAAATCTAGAAGTAAAAATAACTATTGCAAAAACTATGACTTGAAACTAAAAACGAGCGAAAAATACAAATATTACGCTAAAACGAATAAAAAGGTACAAAATATAAAAATATACTTAAAGTTGTAAAAAGTATAATTTTTATAAAAATATTATTTTTATATTATTTATTTTATAAAAGTATTAATTTTATAATTTAATAAAACTAATTAAACTAAAAATACAAATTAATAATAAAAACTAAACTAATAATTAAAAACTAAAAACCTAATTAGGGTTTATATTAATAATTAATATTAATTAAAACCCTAATTCGATACAGCTAAGGTATCAGGCCTGTCCAGTCAACTCATGCGATCGTATGAGTTTTCTGTTCCGGAGCCATGCGATCACATGGGCCTTGGATCCGGGCCAAATGCTGGGCTGCTACAGTGATCGGGCCGGGAGTTTTTTTTTTATATTTTTCTTTTTCAGTTTTCTGTTTTAAATATATATATAATATTTATATAACTTAAATAAAAATTTAATTTTAAAAACTAAAATAAAAATAAAGAAACTTTATAATTTTATATATATATATATATGTAACAAACTCTTAAATATATATATATATATATATATATATATATATATATATATATATATATATATATATATATATATATATATATATATATATATATATATATATATATATATATATATATATATATATATATATTGTTTTTCTTTTATATTTTTGTATATTTAAAACGTATTTTTACAAAAACGTATTTTTATAAAAGTAAACTAAAAATTAATAAAAATCTTTTTTTTTATATATAGCGTTGCGCTTCCGGCGTTTAAGCAGAATTGTCCCCGGCAGCGGCGCCAAAAATACTTGATGTGTGCGAGGTGTACTAGGAAATAGTATTATTTTTATAACGAAATACTATTAAATATGATACAATTTTATACAAGATATTTATTTATTTATAGAATGGATATACCTAAACCTTGCTACAACACTTATAGGCAGTGTACCTAATCGTACAGTAGTGTAGTTTTTAGTAAGACCGGTTCGTTCCACAGGGATACACTTAAACAAGCTTAACGCTATATTAGTTTTAATTTATAAAAAAACAAATATATATATATATATATATATATATATATATATATATATATATATATAAGTAATATTATTATTATAAAAAGCGGGTTTTTACCGTTTAATGACCGGTTTGTCGATTTTTAAAACTTTAGTCGCAGTTAAAACCTAATGTAAAATATTAAATAAATAAAAGACTTAATTTAAAGCGTAAAATAAATAACGATAATGAAATTGCGATAAATAAATGTGCGATAATTAAAAAGTACGATAATTAAAAGTGCAATTAAATACAATGACAATAAATAAAAGTGCGATAATTAGAAGTGCAATTAAATATGAAAATAAAAGAATTATACTTATTTAAACTTCCATAATCATGATGTTTGACGTGTTGATTTTAGTTTATTCCCATGGGTTAATTGTCCTTTGTCCTGGATTATTTAATATGCCCGTCTGGTTTTTGTCCATAACAGTCCATCAGTCATAAATAAAAAGTGAGAGTGTCCTCGTCAAATTATCCTTATATCCGAAGTCAAATATTCCAACTAATTGGGGACTTAAACTATAACAAGGTCTTAATACTTTGTTTAATAATTACACCAGGATATCGACTGCGTGTAATCCAAGGTTTTAATACTTTGTTATCAATTATGCCAAGTGTCCTTGTACATAATTTCACCCCTGTTTTAATAATTCCATAGACTATTAATCCATTCCCGTTTCCGGTTAAATGAACGATTATTCGTACATATAAATATCCCGCCCATCGTGTCCGATCGAGTGTATGTAGTTATTTATAGGTACGTCCAATTGTAAATCTTCATATTAAATTAACAAACTATCATTTAATTAAATAAATATAAAGCCCATTAATAACCCATAGTCTAATTTCCACAAGTGTCGTTCTTTTGTCCAAACCCCAATTATGGTACAAAGCCCAATTACCCAATTTTAAATATTTTAGCCCAACATCATGATTATTTCGGTATTAAATAAGCATAATAATAACTTAGCTATGAGACATTAAATTAAAAATAACATTAATCATAACTTACAGTGATTAAAAATAGCGTAGCGTTACACGGACAGAATTTCGACTTACACCCTTACAACATTCGCTAACATACCCTTATAATTAGAATTAAAATTAAAATTATAATATATATATATATATATATATATATATATATATATATATATATATATATATATATATATATATATATATATATATATGTTTACGTATGAAGGAAGAAGAAAAAGATGTGTTTATTTTGGCCAAAACACGTTGAATTTATAGGACCTGGGCTGGATTTTTCAGCCATGCGATCGCATGGAATTAACTCTTCCAGGCCATGCGATCGCATGGCCAGCTAGTGAAGTTCACATGCCTTTGTTTTCTTGCTTGCCGATGTTTATAAATAATAATTTAATATATAAATAATTATAAGAATTATTTAAATATTATATTTTATTTATGTGCATACTTAACTTGTAATTTTTAGTCTGTTGCATCGAGCGTTGAGAGTTGACTTTGGTCCCGGTTCCGGTTTTTCGAACGTCCTTGCGCACAATATAATATCTTGTACTTTGCATTTTGCGTCTTGTACTTTTGTAATTTTGAGACGTTTCTCATCAATAATTGGAACCACTTTGATTGTACTTTGTACTTTTGAGCTTTTTGGTCGTTTGCGTCTTCAATTCGTCGAATCTGTCTTTTATCTTCACCTCTTATTATTTAAACGAATATCATTTGTAAATAGAACAATTGCAACTAAAAGCTTGTCTTTCTTGAGAGATAATGCTATGAAATATATGTTTGTTTTTAGCATTATCAGTAGTCAAGATTCCGAGATCCGACATGATCTTCAACTCCTTCTAACCGTCATTCGACACAATATCTTTTGTAGGGAGAATTCGGTTGATCATCTCTTGGGAACCGAGGTAGCCATCCTATGGTCCTTTCGTTCAAATGTGGCCATAAACCTAGCCTTTGTTGTAACTCAATGAATGGAAACTTTTTGAAATCTTCCTAATCATCCGCTTCCTTATTCCATTCACTTAAATCGCATCTTCCGCCACCTAGAGATGATAACTCCTCTAGAGATTCCTCGCTCAGTGTCAACCATTCCACTTACCTTTTGGATCGCCACTCCTATCACTATCCTCTCTTCCGACTCTGAGGACTCGGGTATCTCGAACGCCGTCAGCACCAATGCTAATTATCTTTAAAAATGTTGGTTAGAATTGTCTTAAGGGCGGGTTGTTATGTTAAATCTAGTTCATGATTAAGACTTATGCTTGAGATGTGTAATGCATTATTATTATGAATTATGTGTACTAATGATCTTTTCTATGAGTTTTATATTGCACATTTCAATGGGGAGCTATATCATCAACTGTCACGTTTAATTCAAGGGGGAGCATTACTCTAGGGCGCGCTTAGTTCCAATGGGAGCTAACTTTTTTGCTTCGACAAAAGGGGGAGAAAGTGTATGGTGGTAAGTGATGTTAACACATGTGTTGTATTATATGCTTAAGCACACTTACATAGGTTTGTCATCACCAAAAAGAGGGTGAATTTTGGTTACTAATCCAATATTAATATTCAAATGTTAAACACTTTGTTTTTATGATGACACAAAGTCTCGTGTGCTTACACCAAGGTATAGAACAACACATGTTCATAAGCCTACACTATCTCTAGCAAATGACCAATACACAAAACTGATAAGTCAAAAGAGTCATTTGAAAACACACTGAAGGATCACGGTCGGTCCACGGTCGACCGTAGGCCAGAGTGTGGATACCATGTACCTTTGTTCTTCGAAACAAGGTACACGGTCGACTCCACGGTCAGCCGTGGGTCGACCGCAGAAACCCATTGCTGATTTTTGATCGAAAAATGTTTAAATACTTTGGGGCATCTATAATTTACAAAACTTGTTTAAACATACTTAGAATAGTTGCCTTCTTCATATTCAAATGAGTTTTGGTCACTAAAACACTAATCTTGGTTAATCACACTTAATGACACCTTAATGATACTTTTAGCTTATGATAAATGTTAAACATTCAAGTATGGCTAAAAGTTCTTTTTCAAAGTATATTTTTATAAATCTAATTAAAAATAGCAGAACTTAAAGATGGTTATTAAGTCCTAATTAAGGAGATGCTCTCTACTTCATTAACCATTAAGTATTAATTATGTGTTTAATAAGAGTTTAGTGTAAACTCCCAAAATTCTTCACATAAAAACAAGGTAGTATAAATTAGAATCCTGCAAGTAACCAATAAGAGCACATACTTGCAAAACTAGTAGTGACAAAAGAGTTGAAGACTTGTGACTTGAAGTTTGGAAGCATATGGTTGTCATGGGATCAAAATTCTGCATTTACCTCAAAAGGAAATCAATGACATCCTTCTAGTACAAAGTGACTTACCTCTTTCAAGCCAAGTTCAACTTCAAAAAATGCCTCCAAGATAAAAGGGGTAATGCAGGTCTTTTCAGATGTTTTTGGCATCTAATTACAGCCATCTAATTAGGGAAAAATTCAAAGTAAAAGATCTTAAACAGCTATAAAATTCAGAGAACAGGGCTGCACGGTCGACCCATGGTCGACCGTGGGGTGAGCCACAGTTATCCAGGTTTGAATTTCTCTTGCCTATAAAAGCGAACCTTAGAGCACTTGAAGACTCACCTCTTGCACTTACATTTCAATATATTAACTGATATCATTCAAATCTCATTCTAATCAATTTAGAGTGATTCAAGCAAGAGTGTGTGTAAACTTAGTTGTGATTTTACTTGTAGATTATCTTCTTAAAGGGATCTAGAAGATAAGTGATGTTTCACTTAGTGATAGCATTAGGATCTTGTGGTAAGAGCATTTGGTGTTTGTGAATTCTTCAACGAAATGTAAAGGTTCATAAGTTGTAGCTTATCAAGGAGCTAGTGTTGTATCCGGACACTCTACCGAGTTTGGGGCATAGTAGTGAAATTAACTCTCAATTAGTTAGAATTGAGGAGTGGATTAAGGAAGATTAGTTAACATCTTCCCGAAACACTATAAATCTCCATGTTTGTTCTCTTATCCTTTATCTACTTATTTATTATACTTGTGAACAAACTATTCAAATCACACTATAGTAATCTCAAGTTCTAAATCGGAAAAAGTTTTAAAAATTACACTAAGTAAGTATTCACCCCCCTCTAGTTACTTACACCTGGAAACAATTATTAGGGAGTTGGAAGGCATTCGTGCTAGTGTTTTTTGGTAGAACGGAAGATAATATAAAAATGCATTGTGTTCGATGGGAAAATATCTTGGCTTTTTTGAATAAGTCGGGCTCAATATTGGTAGTTTAAGAGCATTTAACTAATCTCTCCTTTGTAAATGGTTATGGTGATTCAAATCGAACTCGAATGCTATATGGGTGCAGGTTGTTTATGCTGTTCATAGGCCCACAATAGGTTTATACGATGACAGAAGCACTGGTTCAGGAGTATGGTTTTCAAATGTAAAGTTGTTTACCTCTGCTGTTCATAAAGGTTTATTGCCTCATAATTCACTTCAGTTAAAGGTTAGGAACGGTAGTTCTATAAGATTTTTGTTGGATATATGGAAAGGAGAGGTTTCGTTTCAACACAAGTACCCTCAGCCTTTTCATTTGGAAGCTACAAAAGAATGTGTTATTCCTGATAGGCTGTTCGAAGGCGTTTGGACGTGGGACTGGATACGTGACTTTCATGCCTCTAGATCGTCTAAACAGTTGGATAGTTTGTTTGTTGATATTCATGATGTCAGATTATCTAATGAACAAGATTCTTGGAAATGGAATGTATCTGACAGTGGGTTATTTAATGTGGGTTATACAAGGAGATACATTGATAAGTTAAACTTACCTTCAGGGACGTGGTCGAAAACTTTGCCTCGTAAGGTGAACATCTTTTTTGTGGAGGGTTGCACTCGATAGGTTACCCACTCGGCTCAAGTTTTGCATTCGTGGGATGGAAATTGCCGACATAAGGTGTGTTTTGGTGTTTCTCCCCTTCCTATTTACTCAATAGGGAGGTGGTTATAATATTTCGATGTTAAAAGAAATTTAGTTTTCGAGTGAACCCCTACAAAAATATATCCACCACCTTGAGTGTGTAAGTTTGATTTAAAAAAGAAGTTAGTGTATCATTTAATTATTAAGTATTTAACAATCACCAAGATAATCAAAAAGAAAACTTTTTAATGGTTAATGATAAATTCACCACTGTTTCTGATAAATTCACAACATACATACATTAAAAAGTTGCATTGTACAACTCATTAATATATATGCGTAGTGAATTTATCTAAAAGTGAGGTGAATATATCTACCCATTCTTAATAAGTCAACAAATATACATAAAGACGACTATGCTCAGTTTTACAAAATGTCGCACATGCTTATTATCAAGTTCGATCTATAATAATAATAATAGATTTACTTCTCACCACGAAGACCCTTGTTAATAAACTACAAGCATGTTTGACGAAACTAGTTGAAAGCTTATAGTTGGATAAACTTTTTTTTGAGGTTGATATTAAAGTATAGTTTTGTAAGTGTTTGATAAAGTATGTAAAGCCTAAAACTTATACTAGTAAGATAACTATGAGTGACACAAATATATAAACTTAAAACAATTTATAAAAAGGTATTTTTAACTAATTTCACATAATTATATTTATTATCGTTTATTTAACCATATAAACAAAGGGAAGTGATATTTCCACCTTTAAATTTTATTCTTCCACTATCATTTGGTGTCGTTACTTCAAAAATATCCCTTGTTTGATTATAACAAGAAATCTGTTTAACTTCTCATTAAGGGTATTATAGTACATTTATGTGGATTAAGTAAAAACAGTGGTGGAAATATCAATTCCCAATAAACAAATATGGAGTGTAAACAAGGGTAACTTCCCTATGTCCCAATATAATATTGATATTCACCACATGTTCGGTCTATTTTTTAACTAGACAAGATTACAAGGACAACCCTTATGATTTATATCAAAATGTAGGTTCAGTCCTAAATATTGTTTTGACAAGGTTTGTCACTGTAATTCGTAAATGTTTTGTAGACAGTTCCTCCATGAAACTGATGTTAAAAATTTTCGTTAATTTGCATCATATGTCTTGCACTTGAGGGTATTCTCATTTCTTAGCTATTACTACTCCTTTACCTTTGAACTACACCACTCATCTCCATTTTCACTCAATCTCCAAATCAACACCATTAAAACCCTAAACTTAAACCAAAATCAAAATAAATAAGATATTTAAATCAACACCCCGCATCAAATTACACCACTCATCTTCAAATCAGAGCAAAAACATTTAACTTTAAAATGAATAATAAAACTCATTAAATCAATATCAAATCCACCTATTCCCAAATCAACATCGCGTCCCCAAATCAACACCCCATCCCCAAATCAACACCACACTCACCATCCACCACTATAATAGACAGAGCTGTTGTTAGCGTCGGATGAGCATAGCCTGACACCCTTCGCTCTTTAATTCCACTGGAGTTGCCGATAGCAACGTTACGATACTCGTTAAAACCATTATCGGCGACAGAGCTGTCGATAGCGATGTTACAACACTCTTTAATTCCGGTTATCTGATTTCGATATGTAATTTCGATCCAAATCCGACTTGTATTCTAATGTGATTTTGCTAGCAATAAGAAATTTCAATGATGAGTGGTTGTCATTCAATGTTACGCTCAGTGTTGTAAATCTCCCGAGATCTCCCCCGAGATCTCATTTTTAGAAGGCAACCGAGACGAGATTTTAATGACCTGTTCATATCGATTATAAACGATTCATATCAATTGATTTCATTACGAGGTATTTGACCTCTAAATATTACATTTTACAAACATTGCATTCGTTTTTAAAAGACAAACTTTCATCACCTCAAAAATTGACGGCATGCATACCATTTCATAACATATCCAACTATAATTGACTTAATAATAATCTTGATGAACTCAACGACTCGAATGCAACGCCTTTTGAAATATGTCATGAATGACTCCAAGTAATATCTCTAAATGAGCAAATGCACAGCGAAAGATTTCTTTCATACCTGAGAATAAACATGCTTTCAAGTGTCAACCAAAAGGTTGGTGAGTTCATAGGTTTATCATAAGCAATAAAATTCATCATTTTGATAGACCACAAGATTTAAATACAGTACACCTATCTCGTGTACAAAACCATTTTTCAAAATGTTTAGCAGAGTAGGTTCGTATCCTTTTCTCTCCCGTAGGTTGCCTCGCGATTTTTAATAACCGTACACATATCTCGTGCACAAAACTAATACACATAACCTGTGTATAAAAATCATTCTCTCGATATATAACATTCATTTCGATTTTATTGCTCAACATGGTAACCGACCTTAACATGTAATGCGCATCAATAATATCCCCAAAACAGAACATCTCGTCTGTATAATATATAAACTTCGAAGTACTAAACACCACGCCCACTAGCTCTTCCGTCTAGTGAACATTATGGGTGGGGGTGTTAAACCCGGTAGCTACCTTTAGGATTCGCGTGAATTAGGGCTATACCCGTTTCTAATTCTTAGGTTACCAAGCAATAATAATCAGGGGAAAAATATTCACACCAATTAGTGGCAATTATCACGTCCAACTAATTCAATAATAATCCACATAACTTCTATCTGCATAATAATTCATTCGAGGAATGTTTTGCTTGTGTCTATCTCGTCAAATATATATAAAAGCATTTCATGTATTCTCAGTTCAAAATATATTTCAGAAGCATTTAAATAAGCAGTTATAAAAACAGCACATGTATTCTCAGTCCCAAAAATATAAAGAGTAAAAGGGAGCAAATGAACTCACAATACGATATTTTGTAGTAAAAATATGCATACGATGGAACTGAACAATGCAGGTTGGCCTCGGATTTACGAACATATATCATTTATATATATATTAACACATACAATTGTAATCAAATAAATTTATATATATATTTATTAGTGATATCATTTTATATTAATAACTTGTATGTTTCATAAATGTATACATTTTATGTACTTTAAATAAATAAAAATATAGTTATATTATATGTATTAAGTATAATTTTATATAACTAATAGTTACTTGATAAAATAATATTAATGTTAAAAATAATAATAATAATGATAATAAAAATAATAATTAAATTTAATAAAGATATTGATAGTAATATTAATAATAATAATAATAATAATAATAAAATGTATAATAATAATAATAATAATAATAATAATACTTTTACTAAATATGATCATTTTAACACTAATGATAACAACAATAATATCAATAATGTTAATAATAACAATAATAATAATAATTGTAATAATAATAATATTAATAAAAGTACTACCTTTAGAAAACAAGCTTCCTAAAAAAAATGTCATAGCCCAAGCTCGAACCCGCGACCTCTTGTTTAACCTCAACACTCCCTAACCACTGCTCTACCATTTCGTTTCTGATTTATTTTGCATATAAATTGGATTTAACCCAGTAATAGAAACGATGGATTTCAAACTCATGGGCCAATGTTTCCTCACAAGCCCAATCCATTAAATGAGATAAGCCCAGTCGATTAATCAGAAAAAAGAAAGAAGAAAAAAAGAAAACGTCGGTGGTTATGATTAAAAACAGAAAAAGTTCACATACAAGCATCCTCCTTTTTCTTTCCATCATCATACGATGACACCATAATCAACACCATACATAATCATTATCAATCTATTCTGGTTACCATCTTCATGCTTATATTATCTTGATCACAATCATCATTCCGTAACAGTACCACTGTTTGTTTTCTCCATAATTCCGTTTTAATTACAGCTGGTGGGTATCGAGCAAAAACAAAATCAGCAGTAGCAGGAGAAGGCTTAATGGGGATGGTACATAGCAACAACTTGATGATCTTGTTCGTTGGGCTGAAACAGATTACCAGATAGCAGTGGTAGCGATAACGTGACTGCAGAAACAGCAAAATAAAAGAGAAATTAATGGGTGTTCTTGGGTGGTTTTTGGCCAAATCAGAAGCTGAAGTAATTAGTAGTGGGTTGAGATGGTGTTGGGTGGTTTAGAGTGGTGAATGATGGCGGTTTGTGTGTGGTGCTCGGACAAGAAACAGTTATCTTGCAGCTGTCCTCTTCGCTGTGTTGTTTGTCGAAGAAGAATAGGAAAAAAAAAATTTAAAGTAGCAGCTCAACAGTAACTTGCAGCTGTAGCAATGGTGAGTTACAGTGGGGATGATGGTTTAATAGAGATGGAGCAGCCTTTTGCATTGATTCACGGTGGTGGTTGTTTTGAGTTCTTGACCGTAGACAAAACAGAAATAGTGAGTGAGGGAGAAGATGAGAGAGAGATGATTAGAGGGGGTCTGTGGTGTTGGTTTGGTTATGAATCAAAAAAGATGCAGAAGATCAACAACACATTATATGGTTTGTTGCAGGAAGATTTTGAGAAGATAGTGGTTGATGATGATTGTGATCAATTATGATTTTATGTGGGTTTTGGATTTAATCATGTAGTAGTGATGGTAATCATGGTGTTTGATTGATGGTGGTTGTGGGGTGCCGGAGGTGAAGGTGGCGATGGATGGTGTTGCTTGATCGATGAAACAAGAAGAAGAGGATGAAACTCTTCTTTCATTTTGCATATGTAACTCTTATATATATAATATACATGTATAAGTGTTAGTGGATAGAAAAGAAGCCAGAAAACAAAAGTAATTGAATTAATCATTCAAATAGTTAGCAGCCTAACTCTTGTTTGATTGTACCGATACTTTTTCTCGGAATGCTAAATCGTGGTCCATTGCTAAACAGTTAATATATAAAAGTGTTCCTAAAAATATCACATTTTTAAATTAATTCCATTTATATATTTTGGTCATTAACTGTTTGAAACCAGATCAAAAAGGTTCGTTAATTATTTATTTTCTGTTCCAAAAAATATGTACGGAGTACTAAAATTTAAACTAAAAGGTAAAAAAATATTTCTGTCAAACCTATAATCTTCGTAATCGATTTACAGTTCAACTTTTATATTGAATCTTCATAAACTCATATTAGATTTATATGAACACTAGCCAAACGCCAATCGAGTATTACAGTCGTTTACTATTTAAGCTCGAAATCATTTATTTTCAATATACAATATGTATATATATAAATACATTTTATTAACGGGTTTTATTACATAAATATATATATATATATATATATATATATATATATATATATATATATATATATATATATATATATATATATATATATATATATATAAATAAATAAATATAATCTTATATATTTACATGTAATATTTATATACATAATTATATATATATATATATATATATATATATATATATATATATATATATATATATATATATATATATTTATAATAATATCTTTTCACTACATCACATATTATTTTACATATTTATTTCCAACAAATAAATCATATATTATTTTTATTTACATAAATGAATTAAATCACATAAGTTTCTCTTTCATATATATATATATATATATATATATATATATATATATATATATATATATATATATATATATATATATATATATAAAGATAGTGGTTCGTAAATCGTCAGGAATAGTCGAAGGTCAATTGAATATATGAAATAGTTCAAAATTTTAGAGACTCAACATTACAACTTTGCTTATCTTGTCAAAATTATATAAATATTAAGTTTAAATTTGGTCGGAAATTTCCGGGTCGTCACAGTACCTACCCGTTAAAGAAATTTCGTCCCGAAATTTGATTGGGATGGTCATGGCTGACAATAAGTATGTTTTTAAGACGCATATGAGCTAGAATTTAGAGTTTTATCATCATTGAATAATATAGATAAAATAACTCTATTATGTGAAGAGTACGAATGAAACTATTGCAAAAGAGTGAAATGAATAAATGCAGGTTCGTCTTAGCTGGTGACGTAGTCATGGTTGATTTCCGGAATTCAAGGGATTTGGAGAAAAATTTCGTAATAAGATTTGATTCTTTAGTAATTAAGGAAATTAGAATCCTCTTTGATTATTTGCGATAATCTGTTTCGATTGCTTTGTCGGATATTTCACTATAAATCCGCCCTCTCCATTTCCTTTATATTTGGAGTTCCATACTTTTGTTTTCTCTTCCCGACTTTAAGTCAAGCGAATAATGGTCAAGAATTCGTAGGTATGGAGTTTCGAATGAACATAACTAATGTTCTAAGAGAGAGATTGTAATAGAACGATCTTGATTAGTTAAATTACCAAAATTCAAGAGAGAATATAGAACTATCAAGAAAATATGTTCTTGATATGTTTATAGATTAGATAAAATGTAAGAGTCATATAACATGGCACATGATGACGTTATGATCTGTGAATCATCATGTTACATTAGAAACTCAGCATGACTTACTGTAATATAATCACGTTGATCAAGTGTCATTATATTATACTAACTCATGCTTCAGTTCCCAACACTACTTCAATATCATTCATATTTTAAATTTGAACTTTTCAGAATTTAGAAACTAAAACCAGTTTCCTTTCTGATGTAATACAGATAACGCGAAGAGATAAATGATTTCAGATAAGAATAGTTATGAAAATATCTTCAGAAATATCGAGGATATTTATTATGAAAGATACGTTGATATCTTAAAATTTTAAATATCATAGGATGATGAAGAATATTGTTCGCAAGAGTTTAGAGTAAGGAGCAATGTATTCGTTATAGACTTCAGCAGACACTGAATCATTTAGATTCTTTGAAGGCAGATTTAGTCTTTGCGATTTATTCACAGCCTCCTTCATGGTTTGCTTAATCCATTTTCCAGTTCCAACTTTTTTGAGCTTTGCCAGCACACTTATTCTTTATCTTTATACCTTTGACTGTTAAGGTCGTGTACAGTTTTTTTTTTTTTTTTTTTTTTGCTGCTTCATTCAGCTTTTTCAGAATTTAGAGTATTGATTTGTAGACTGGGTGTTTTTCAGAATTTCAGAATAGAAGATCATAATTCTAAGAGATAAATGTAATATGTATACATATAATTATTGATGTAGAAATAATGCGAGATTCGAAATACTAATTGCTAATTTTCCCGGTACTTGGTATGGCAATTCTCGTTACAAGATGCAGATAAGTATATGACAGGGTTTTAATGAACAAATATAATGGTTTTTCGGAGAGACTTAAGCTGATGAGTGTAGAGACTCGTCCTAATCCATCCGGACGAAGTCCATATCGATTATAAACAATTCACAACAGTTGATTACATCGCGAGGTACTTGACCTCTATATGATACATTTTACAAACATTGCAGTAGTTTCTAAAAAGACAAACTTTCATTACATCAAAAGTTGACGGCATGCATACCATTTCATAATATATCTAACTATAATTGACTTAATAATAATCTTGATGAACTCAACGACTCGAATGCAACGTCTTTTGAAATATGTCATGAATGACTCCAAGTAATATCTCTAATATGAGCAAATGCATAGCGGAAGATTTCTTTCATACTTGAGAATAAACATGCTTTAAAGTGTCAACCAAAAGGTTGGTGAGTTCATTAGTTTAACATAAATAATCATTTCCATCATTTTAATAGACCACAAGATTTTCATTTTCAGTTCTCATAAATATACGTCCCATGCATAGAGACAAAAATAATCATTCATATGGTGAACACCTGGTAACCGACATTAAAAAGATGCATATAAGAATATCCCCTATCATTCCGGGAAATTCTTCGGACATGATAAAAACGAATTCGAAGTACTAAAGCATCCGGTACTTTGGATGGGGTTCGTTAGGCCCAATAGATCTATCTTTAGGATTCGCGTCAATTAGTAGATCGGTTTACTAATTCTTAGGTTACCAAGCAAAAAGGGGCATATTCGGCTTCGATCATTCACCCATATAATGTAGTTTCAAATTACTTGTGTCTATTTCGTAAAACATTTATAAAAATTGCGCATGTATTCTCAGCCCAAGAATATAAAGGGTAAAAAGGCAAATGAAACTCACAATACTGTATTTTGTAGTAAAAATACATATGACGATATTGAACAATGCAGGGTTGGCCTCGGATTCACGAACCTATATCATTTATATATATTAAAACATATAATTATCATGTAATAATAATCAAACTAGTTTATATATATTTTATTTATTTAGTTTAGTCATATATTTGTTATTTTAAAAGTTATATATATTTATTTTGTAATTTAATATTTATACCTATAGTTATATTAATAATAAAGATAATACTACTAAAAATAAATAAAAACTCATATGTTAATAATAATAATAATAATAATAATAATAATAATAATATTTGTGATAATAATAATGTTAATGATATTAATAATAATAATACTTTTTCTAATAATAATAATAATAATAATAATAATAATAATAATAATAATAATAATAATAATAATAATAATAATAATAATAATAATAATAATAATAATAATAATAATAATAAAAATGCTACCTTTAAGAAAAGAGCTAAAAAAATGTCCCTGCCTAGGCTCGAACCCGCGACCTCTCGATCAATAACCACACTTCTAACCAATGCTCTGTCTGTTATCTTTCTGATATAACTCGTACGCTTATATATTTAACATACGCAAAACAGTTTTTATCAGCTTCTTCATGAGTTCTTCACCATCATTCTCTTACTTAACCATCATCATCTAATTACTTCATCATCAAAATGGATCCTCATTATTCATGTCATTGCCACTAATCATTATCACTATCGTTCTATATCATCATCATCCTATTTCATCTATATAATGGATGGATATCTATACACAGTTTCGATCCAACTAAACATATAGGCTCAACATAAGATAATTTTGGTGGCCCAATCGCTAAAACATGATTCCAATTAATTTTGACCCGTGAACAATTGAATGTAGCCCGATAATTAGCAACCCATTATGCCTTTGGCTTATCAAACCGAATTAAAATCGGACATAGGAAAAACAGGTTTTCTATACGGCTGTAGTAACAAAAATAATACTATCATCTTCTTGTTTCTTAAATCATCATTTGTGTTACCATCACCTTAACATAAAGGCCCACCAACAGCTCGTCACTCAGACTAAAATAAATATTGAATATATATAGTGGGTGTGGGGTTTATGGCTAGCATTAAATATCATCACCTTTGGCATAACTAGAACGTGAAGTAAGCATGCAGTGGGGTTTCGTCCAAAATAAAAAAAAACACAACTTCCTCACACATCCCCTTCTTGTCGGCCATTTGATCTAACTAATTCCACTTGCATAACCATCCAATAATTCATTATCTTAATTCTTTATCTTAAACATCTAGTGGGAGTTGTTATGGTACATTCGACAAAAAAAAAATAACAGCATTATAAACTACTCGGCCATGATTGTCCCACAAGCCCACATGTCTCGATTTCTATACCGCTACTTGATCACCTTTTCCTTTAAATAAGTGTTGGTTGTGTCACTTTGTCCCAATTTTCTTTAATGCTCAACAAGAAGAAAAAAAATAAAGGGGATAAAGATAGATATCATGATGTATATAATATAGTGTTTGTGTTGGTTATTTCGGTGGTACCAGATATATAAAAGATGATGTTTTTCTGCGATAATGTAGATATCAATTATGTGCTCAAGCAAGAAAGAAAAACAAAATAAACAAGAGAAGGTTACGTGGGCAACAGCAAGGTAGTGATCATTGGTGGTGGTTTGATGATCATGGAAGATAAAACAGGAATATAAGAGCTCGATAAAAAAACAGAAACTAGAGTGGTGTTATGGGTGATTTCACGAAGAATATGAGAGGGAGAGAGAGACGATTAGAGATGAGGGTTGTTTGCAGCCGTCGATGGTGATAGCCGGTTGTTGTCAAGTAGTGGAAGGTGTATGGGTGTGGCACACTGAACAGAAAACAGATTAGAAGGAAGGAAAAACAAAGATAGGTGATTGATTGATTTACGAGGTGGTTTCGATATTGATCGAATGAGTTTAAAGATGATAGTTTGGTGTTGTTTGTTCTCGGACAAGAACAAAGTGGAAATGGGTTTGGTTTGGTTTTCGATGGTGTTAGTTGGTCACAACTGAGATGAAAGGTGCAGTGGAGTTTTTCCAATTCAATCTTGTACATGTGCTATGTTGTATATATATATAAATATATATATATATATATATATATATATATATATATATATATATATACAAAGGTGATGGTGGGTTTGTGTGGTGAAGATAGTGGCTCGATGGTTAGACATAAACGGATGAGATTGCAGCTAGCATATACGATGGTGAATGTGGGAATGACATAGTACATAGTTAATCACAATTGTTTGTGTTTGTTGTATTTTCTTTGAGTTTTGTTTTCATTCATCATTTACGGGAATGGTTAGGTGTATAAAAAGATGGAAATCTAATAATATAAGCAGTAGTATGATTTCATTAGTTTTGTTTGGTATAGATAAATTGAACTTTGATTTGTTTGATGGTTTGATTTCTCGACACCATATATTCCCTCAGTATACAATATATATTAGAAAATATAAAGGAGGGAAAATGATAGTTAACAGAATTTGGAGTGGTTCAATGATGGAATCCTTGGTTGTACGAATTTAGAGACACAAACAATATTTAATCCAACCTGAAAACGATTGTAACCAACTACATACTTTTTCTGTATTTATTTATGCTTTTAATTGTATTTATAGTTTCTTTCATATATTTATAATCTGTATATATCTGTATTCAGTATCTAGATATGTATTTAATTATAATATATATATATATATATATATATATATATATATATATATATATATATATATATATATATATATGTGTGTGTGTGTGTGTGTGTGTGTTTATATATATTTGTATTTATATCCCTAATTGCATATATCTTATTGTTATTCAATTATATGTATGGATTATAATTTAATCTTACAAATGTAATATAATAAATATACTCTTTATTATAATATTAATACAAATATAATTAATAATAATAATATTACGGATGATGATAATAATAATTATTATAAAGTATATAACACTAATATTATTTATAGCAATAATACTAATTATACTAATATTATTAATATTAACATTAATACTATTAATAATAATAATATACCTAACATTGACTTTGAAAATGATAATAAATAAAATAGTTTTATTATTAATGGTACTAATAATGTTATTAGTTAACTTTACTGATAATATTAGCAATGATAATATAATCATTTATGTTTATCTACTTTCATATATATATATATATATATATATATATATATATATATATATATATATATATATATATATATATATATATATATATATATATATATATATATATATATATATATATATATATTCATATGTGTATATATTTACATATTTATTTACACACAAATTGTTCGTGAATCGTCGAAAATAGTCAAAGGTTAAATGAATCTTTGTAAACAATTTAAAATTTTTGAAACTCAACATTACAGACGTTGCTTATTGTGTCGAAATCAAATAAGAGTTAAGTTTAAATTTGGTTGGAAATCTCTGGGTCGTCATAGTACCTACCCGTTAAAGAAATTTCATCCCGAAATTTGAGTGAGGTGGTCATGACTAACAATAAAAATGTTTTCATGACGAATATGAGTTGATAAATAGAGTTTTATCATCATTGAGTAATATGGATAAAACAATTCGATTATTCAAAGAGTACGAATGAAGTTATCACAAAAGAGTGAAATGAATAAATGTAGATTAGTCTTGTCTGGTGACGTAGTCACGGTTGAATTTAGAAAATAAGATGCGTCTTAACTTTTGACGTTGTCTTGGTTGAATTCCGAAATTCAAGGGATTTAAAGAAAATCTTCGAAATCTATAAGATTTGATTCTTCGACGAGTAAGAAAATTAAGATCTCTATAATTAAATACGGTGATCTGCCTCGATTACTCTGTCTGATATTCCATTATAAATTAAACTCTTCTGTTCCCTTATTCTCACCATTCCTATACTTTCTCTCTTAGTTCATACATCCAAAAGATTGTGAAAATGCTTAATCCTGTTCTAATCCTTGATATTTTCCTAATTATCATTTCTGTCATCCTTCTTTTCAATCTTCCATCAGAAAAGTCTGTTTACTTTTACTATTACCTTGGGGTGATACTATTCTTAATTCTACCGCGTCTTTATATTGCTATTCGTATTAATATCCACGGTTTGTAATCTCCGTGTTGTTATTGGGCTTTATATTTTCTCTTATATTTTGAAGCTCTTTTGCCTTTTTATTCTTTTCCCGACCTCTAGTAAAGCGAGTAATGGTCCAGAATTCGTAAGTATGGAGTTTCGAATGAACTTGATGTTCTAAACGAGAAAGAACGTAATAGCACGATTTGATTTGTCAAATTACCAGAATCACTGAGAATAGAACTATCAAGAATATATTTTCTTGATATGTTCAGAAGTTAATCAGAATGAAAGAGTTATGTAACATGACACATGATGACGTTATAATCTGTGAATCATCATATTCCATTTAGAAACTCAGCATGACTTACTGTAATATAATCATATTGATCAAGTGTCATTATATTATACTAACTCATGCATCAGTTCCCAACATTACTTCAATAACATTCATATTTTAAGCTCGAAAGTTTACAGAATATAGAAACTAACAGTTTCTATATGATGTAACACTGATAGCACGAAGAGATTAATGATTTCAGATAAGAATAGTTATGAAAATATCTTCAGAAATATGGAGGATATTTATAATGAAAGATACGATGATTTCTTGGAATTTCTAATATCGAAGGATGGTGAAGAAAATTTGTCCTCAAGAGTTTGGAGTCAGAAGCAAGGTATTCGCTAAAGATTTCATCAGAAACAGAATTATCAGGATTCTTAATGTACAAGTTTAGTCCTTGTGATTTGTTCAGAGACTCCTTCGTAGTTTGCTCAATTAGTTTTTCAGTTTCAAACTTTTTCTGAGCTTTGCCAACATACAATTCTTTAACATCAACTTTTGGCTGTTGATGTCATTTACAGTTTTTATTGCTTCATTCAACTTTTCAAAATTCAGAGCATTAATTCGCAGACTGGGTGCTTTTCAAAATTTAAGAATGGAATATCATAGTTCTAAGAGATAAATGTTATATGGATACATATAACTGTTGATGTGGAAATATTGCGAGACTCACAATACAGATTTACTGATTCTCGGTAATTGGTATGGCAATTCTTGTTACAAGATGCGGATGAGTACATGATAGGGTTTTAATGAACAAATATAATGGTTCTTCGGAAAGTCAGAGATCAGTGAAGTTGCTGGTAAGTTTACTGTTAATGTGGTGGAATATAAATGGTTCCCTGGTAACGATGCAAGAGCAAACACATATATCAAGGTTATAATAAGGCTAATCTGAAAGAATGTCGAAGTTGATTTGTTGAAGATGTGACAAAATTGGCTAATTTGGAAAGGAATTGTAAAGTTATTTTGGGTAATAATAACACTAAAGGAATTAACACAGCTACGTGTTAAACGTTTACTCAGTTTTCGAGAGTTTTTCAGGTGCATAACTATATGCATCAATCTTTCTTTCTGTAGATGAAGTGTGGTTGGTTCATCCTCTCGATTGAGGTGTTTTCAAGAATCATGAAAGGTTTGAACGCAGATTGTAATCGTCGAGATACAAATGAGGTTTAAGATGAAATCAAGTGGCAATCTTGAAGAAATGTTTAGTTTCATATGTTATAATCAATATTTTAATTCACTTTAATTATCCAGTATTAATAGTCCACAGTTGATAGTCCACAGTAACAGTCCAATAATTCATATATAGTTTAATATATAATATTCAAATTAATTAATTCGTATCGTGACCCATGTACATGTCTCAGACTCGATCACAACTCAAAGTATATATATTATTGTAGAATCAACCTCAACCCTGTATAGCTAACTCCAGCATTACTGCATATAGAGTGTCTATGGTTATTCCAAATAATATATATATATATATATATATATATATATATATATATATATATATATATATATATATATATATATATATATATATATATATGCGTCGATATGATATGTCAAAACCTTGTATACGTGTCCCGATATTTAAAGGGCGTAAAATAAATAACAGAAATTAAATGACGATAAATAAAATTGGGATAAATAAACTGCGATAAATAAAATGTAATCAGTTAGCTAGGAACAATTAGCTAGGAACAGTTAGCGTGGATTCTTAACAAAATTTCTCATAGTTAATTTGTTTGTTTCTAGCAAATTTTATTTTGTCCAATATTTTCTTCATTATGCCACTTGTCGGATTCTGATAGGTCAAAATCCAAATATGAAATTGAATGAAAATGTTATTCTGTGGTGAACGGATTCGTGCACTGGTGGATGTAAGTAGGATAGTAAATAACTGTTGAATCAGAATTGAAAGAATGTACAGTGTAACTTATTAATGTGAAATCTAAATATTTCTCGGGTATTACCTACCCGTTAAAATATTTTCACCATTAATCGTTTGTACAAAAGAATTTTTAATTACAATCTTTATGAAAATATACATACCTATATATATTTTCTTCAGATGTAATCATGAATTTAATGAGTTAATATAATATTAATCTCATTTGATTTACCGTTAGAACTAGAATACATAATCTCTAAAACATTAGAGATTACATAATCGCCATGAAGAACGAAGATAATTGATGTAGAACGATACGTAGAACGATACGTAGAATGATGATTATACTCGAGGTACAAAATGAGTTGTTGAGGTATGGATTGTTGATGGTACTGGTGCTGTTACTGATGGTACTGTTGGTGTCGGTGATGTTGCTGAAGCTGGTAAATTTTGCACCATGTTTTCCAAATTGATTACTAGAGCGCGAAGTTCGTTGACTTCTTTCATTACTCCAGGATGATTGTCAGTCGGAACAAGCGGATGAATAAGGTTTAGAATTGTGGATAGAATATAAATATGACGAGATACTCTGGATATGAGAGAGAAAATGTTGTCTCGAACAGGTTCACCGGTAAGCGCTTCAGGTTCATCGTCGAGAGGTGAACTCGGTTGGTGGAAGGGATCGCCTTCTTCGCGTCTCCATTGATTAAGTCGACTACGAACCCATCAGATGAATTGGGGATGGATGATTGGTTGATTCATTTAAAGGTGATGGTGGGTTTGTGTGGTGAAGATAGTGGCTCGATGGTTAGACATAAACGGATGAGATTGCAGCTAGCATATACGATGGTGAATGTGGGAATGACATAGTACATAGTTAATCACAATTGTTTGTGTTTGTTGTATTTTCTTTGAGTTTTGTTTTCATTCATCATTTACAGGAATGGTTAGCTGTATAAAAAGATGGAAATCGAATAATATAAGCAGTAGTATGATTTCATTAGTTTTGTTTGGTATAGACAAATTGAACTTTGATTTGTTTGATAGTTTGATTTCTCGACACCATATATTCCCTCAGTATACAATATATATTAGAAAATATAAAGGAGGGAAAATGATAGTTAACAGAATTTGGAGTGGTTCAATGATGGAATCCTTGGTTGTACGAATTTAGAGACACAAACAATATTTAATCCAGCCTGAAAACGATTGTAACCAACTACATACTTTTTCTGTATTTATTTATGCTTTTAATTGTATTTATAGTTTCTTTCATATATTTATAATCTGTATATATCTGTATTCAGTATCTAGATATGTATTTAATTATATATATATATATATATATATATATATATATATATATATATATATATATATATATATATATATATATATATATATATATATATATATATATATATATATATATATATATATATATATATAATTGTTTATATATATTTGTATTTATATCCCTAATTGCATATCTCTTATTGTTATTCAATTATATGTATGGATTATAATTTAATCTTACAAATGTAATATAATAAATATACTCTTTATTATAATAGTAATACAAATATAATTAATAATAATATTACGGATGATGATAATAATAATTATTATAAAGTATATAACACTAATATTATTTATAGCAATAATACTAATTATACTAATATTATTAATATTAACATTAATACTATTAATAATAATAATATACCTAACATTGACTTTGATAATGATAATAAATAAAATAGTTTTATTATTAATGGTACTAATAATGTTATTAGTTAACTTTACTAATAATATTAGCAATGATAATATAATCATTTATGTTTATCTACTTTCATATATATATATATATATATATATATATATATATATATATATATATATATATATATATATATATATATATATATATATATATATATATATATATATGTATATATATATATATATATATATATATATATATGTATATATATATATATATATATATATATATATATATATATTTTCATATGTGTATATATTTACATATTTATTTACACACAAATTGTTCGTGAATCGTCGGAAATAATCAAAGGTTAAATGAATCTTTGTAAACAGTTTAAAATTTTTGAAACTCAACATTACAGACGTTGCTTATTGTGTCGAAATCAAATAAGAGTTAAGTTTAAATTTGGTCGGAAATCTTCGGGTCATCACAATGAGTAATGAAGTTACTGGTAAGTTTACTGTTAATGTGGTGGAACATAAACGGTTCCCCGATAACGATGACGAAAGGGCAAACGTATATATCAAAGTGATAATAAGACTTATTTGAATAAAAGGTCAAAGCTGATTTGCTGGAGCTGTGACAAAATTGGCTACTTTGGAAAGGTATTGTAAAGTTATTTTCGGTAATAACACGCCAATGGATCATAGATTCGTGTTAAACTTCTACTTGGGTTCCAGAAGTTTTTCCCATGTGTATGACTGTGGATAACATGTGGTTGGATCATCATCTCGATTGTTTCTTAATTGAGAGGTTTTAAGAATCATGAAGGGTTTGAACGCAGATTGTAATCGTCAAGATACCAATGAGGTTTAAGATGAGATCAAGTGGCAAACTTGAAGAAATGTTTAGTTTCATATGTTATAATCACTATTTTAATTCATTTTAATTCTCCAATGTTAGTAGTGCACAGGTAGTAGTTCAATAATTCATATATAGTTTAATATTAATATATAATATTCGAATTAATTAATACGTATCGTGACCCATTGTATACATGTCTCAGACTCGATCACAACTCAAAGTATATATATTATTTTAGAATCAACCTCAACCCTGTATAGCTAACTCGAGCATTACTGCATATAGAGTGTCTATGGTTATTCCAAATAATATATATAGATGACGTCGATATGATATGTCAAAACATTGTATACGTGTCCCGATATTTAAAATGCGTAAATAACAGTATTTAAATGACGATAAAAAAAGTGTGTAAAATAAATAACAGAAATTAAATGACGATAAATAAAATTGCGAGAATTAAAATTGCGATAAATAAAATGTAATAAGGAATTAACAGTTAGCTAGGAACAGTTAGCTAGGATTTTGTTAGCGTGGATTCTTAACAAAATTTCTCATAGTTAATTTGTTTGTTTCTAACAAATTTTATTTTTGTCCAATGTTTTCTTCATTATGCCACTTGTTGGATTCTGATAAGTCAAAATCCAAATATGAAATTGAATGAAAATGGTTATTCTGTGGTGAACGGATTCGTATATCTGTGGATGTAAGTAGGATAGTAAATGACCGTTGAATCAGATTCGAAGAATGTACAGTGTAACTTATTAATGTGAAATCTAAATATTCCTCGGGTATTACCTACCCGTTAAAATATTTTCACCATTAACAGTTTGTACAAAAGAATTTTTAATTACAACCTTTATGAAAACATATATACATATATATTTTCTTCAGATGTAATCATGAATTTAATGAGTTAATATGATATTAATCTCATTTGCTTTTTGGTTTGAGCTAGAATAAATAATCTCTAAGACTTTAGAGATTACATAATCGCCGCCTAATAGTTCTCCCATGAAGTTATGAATTAATACTTCATCGTTGATTTTTATTAGTACTCCTTGGTATCTATGGTGCGTACGACGTTGATGTTCGTGGGTCTGATTGTGAAGTTGAGGTTTGCGGTGCGGATGTTGTTGTTGATGGTACTGGTGCTGATGCTGGTGGTACTGTTGCTGCTGGTGATGCTGCTGGTGCTTATAACCTTTGCACCATATTCTCCAAAGCCACTACTCGAGCGCGAAGCTCATTGAGTTCTTCTACTACACCGAGATGATTGGCGGTTCGGACGATCGGATGAATAAGATCTAGAATTTGAGGTAGGATATAATCATGATGAGCTACTCTGGAAATGAGAGAGAAAATTGTATTACGAACAGGTTCACCGGCAAGGGCTTCAGGTTCTTCGTCAAGAGGAAAATGTGGTGGATGGAAGGGATCGCCTTCTTCTTGCCTCCAATGATTAAGTAGACTATGAACTCATCCTCAATTCATACAGAATAGATGATGGCTAATTGGTTGATCCATTCCGGTCACACTGTTTTCGGAGCTCGAGTGGAAATCCATATCGGAATAGCTGTCGAAATCCTCGGAACTCGAACTGGTTGAGGGATCCATCTCGTACGATCAGATGAAAGATTTTCGATATGAAATAGATTATAGGATATAGCTTAGTACCCTGCAATACATGATTTACATATGCATATATAATACTAAAATCCCATGAGTTACGGAGGAATCTACGGAAGCTGTCAGAAAAAGTCTACAGTAACAGATACGCTAAGATATGAATTTTGTCTATACACTATCGATGCACTAAATGCAGTAAGATGTGTCTAGACTTAAGATGATAAGCAGGTAATTTTCGACAAGAAATGATAAGAATTTTTTTTTTGATATGCAGACATGGTTGAAGTCGAGACTCACTAATGCATCCTAACAACTATCAGTTAGACACACTAATGCAAGACCTGGTTTGCTAAGACCACCGCTCTGATACCAACTTTAATGACCTGTTCATATCGATTATAAACGATTCATATCAATTGATTTCATTGCGAGGTATTTGACCTCTAAATGTTACATTTTACAAACATTGCATTCGTTTTTAAAAGACAAACTTTCATCACCTCGAAAATTGACAGCATGCATACCATTTCATAACATATCCAACTATAATTGACTTAATACTAATCTTGATGAACTCAACGACTCGAATGCAACGTCTTTTGAAATATGTCATGAATGACTCCAAGTAATATCTCTAAATGAGCAAATGCACAGCGGAAGATTTCTCTCATACCTGAGAATAAACATGCTTCCAAGTGTCAACCAAAAGGTTGGTGAGTTCATAGGTTTATCATAAGCAATAAAATTCATCATTTTAATAGACCACAAGATTTAAATACAGTACACCTATCTCGTGTACAAAACCATTTTTCATAATGCTTAGCAGAGTAGGTTCGTATCATTTTCTCCCCCGTAGGTTGCCTCGTGATTTTTAATAACCGTACACATATCTCGTGCACAAAACTAATACACATAACCTGTATATAAAAATCATTCTCTCGATACATAACATTCATTTCAATTTTATTGCTCAACATGGTAACCGACCTTAACATATAATGCGCATCAATAATATCCCCAAAACAGAACATCTCATCTGTATAATATGTAAACTTCGAAGTACCAAACACCACGCCCACTAGCTCTTCCGTCTAGTGAACATTCTGGGTGGGGGTGTTAAACCCGGTAGCTACCTTTAGGATTCGCGTGAATTAGGGCCATACCCGTTTCTAATTCTTAGGTTACCAATCAATAATAATTAGGGGAAAAATATTCACAACAATTAGTGGCAATTATCACGTCCAACTAATTCAATAATAATCCACAGAACTTCTGTCTGCATAATAATTCATTCGAGGAATGTTTTACTTGTGTCTATCTCGTCAAACATTTATAAAAGCATTTCATGTATTCTCAGTTCAAAATATATTTCAGAAGAATTTAAATAAGCAGTGATAAAAACAGCGCATGTATTCTCAGTCCCAAAAATATAAAGAGTAAAAGGGAGCAAATGAACTCACAATACGATATTTTGTAGTAAAAATATGCATACGATGGAACTGAACAATGCAGGTTGGCCTCGGATTCACGAACCTATATCATTAATATATATTAACACATACAATTGTAATCAAACAAATTTATATATATATTTATTAGTGATATCATTTTATATTAATAACTTGTATGTTTCATAAATGTATTCATTTTATGTACTTTAAATAAATAAAAATATAGTTATATTATATGTATTAAGTATAATTTTATATAACTAATAGTTACTTGATAAAATAATATTAATGTTAATAATAATAATAATAATAATAATAATAATAATAATAATAATAATAATAATAATAATGATAATAAAAATAATAATTAAATTTAATAAAGATATTGATAGTAATATTAATATTAATAATAATAATAATAAAATGTATTATAATAATAATAATAATAATAATAATAATAATAATAATAATAATAATAATAATAATAATACTTTTACTAAATATGATCATTTTAACACTAATGATAACAACAATAATATCAATAATATTAATAATAACAATAATAATAATAATTGTAATAATAATAATATTAATAAAAGTACTACCTTTAGAAAACAAGCTTCCTAAAAAAAATGCCATAGCTCAAGCTCGAACCCGCGACCTCTCGCTTAACCTCAACACTCCCTAACCACTGCTCTACCATTTCGTTTCTGATTTATTTCGCATATAAATTTGATTTAACCCAGTAATAGAAACGACGGATTTCAAACTCATGGCCCAATGTTTCCTCACAAGCCCAATCCATTAAATCAGATAAGCCCAGTCGATTAATCAGAAAAAGGAAAGAAGAAAAAAATAAAACGTCGGTGGTTATGATTAAAAACAGAAAAAGTTCACATACAAGCATCCTCCTTTTTCTTTCCATCATCATACGATGCCACCATAATCAACACCATACATAATCATTATCAATCTATTCTCATTACCATCTTCATGCTTATATTATCTTGATCACAATCATCATTCCATAACAGTACCACTGTTCGTCTTCTCCATAATTTCGTTTTAATTGCAGATGGTGGGTATCGAGCAAAAACAAAATCAGCAGTAGCAGGAGAAGGTTTAATGGGGATGGTTTGTGAGGGTTTTCGATAGTAATTAGTATAGTAGAAGTTGTAATTGTAGGTACAGCAACATAGCAACAACTTGATGATCTTGTTCGTTGGGCTGAAACAGATTACCAGATAGCAGTGGTAGCGATAATGTGACTGCATAAACAGCGAAATAAAATAGAAATTAATGGGTGTTCTTGGGTGGTTTTTGGCCAAATCAGAAGCCGAAGTAATTAGTAGCGGGTTGAGATGGTGTTGGGTGGTTTAGAGTGGCGAATCATGGCGGTTTGTGTGTGGTGCTCGGATAGGAAACAATTATCTTGTAGCTGTCCTCTTCGATGTGTTGGTTGTTGAAGAAGAATAGAAAAAAAATTAAAGTAGCAGCTCAACAGTAACTTGCAGCTGTAGCAACGGTGATTTATAGTGGGGATGGCAGTTTAATAGAGATGGAGTAGCCTTTTACATTGATTCACGGTGGTGGTTGTTTTGAGTTCTTGACCGTAGACAAAACAGAAACAGTGAGTGAGGGAGAAGATGAGAGAGAGAGAGAGAGAGATGATTATAGGGGGTCTGTGGTGTTGGTTTGGTTATGAATCGAAAAAGATGCAGAAGATCAACAACAAATTATATGGTTTGTTGCAGGAAGATTTCGAGAAGATAGTAGTTGATGATGATTGTGATCAATTATGATTTTATGTGGGTTTTGGATTTAATCGTGTAGTAGTGATGGTAATCATGGTGTTCGATTGATGGTGGTTGTGGGGTGCCGGAGGTGAAGGTGGCGATGGATGGTGTTGCTTGATCGATGAAACAAGAAGAAGAGGATGAAACTCCTCTTTCATTTTGCATATGTAACTCTTATATATATAATATACATGTATAAGTGTTAGTAGATAGAAAAGAAACCAGAAAACAAAAGTAATTGAATTAATCATTCAAATAGTTAGCAGCCTAACTCTTGTTTGATTGTACCGACACTTTTTCTCGGAATGCTAAATCGTGGTCCATTGCTAAACAGTTAATATATAAAAGTGTTCCTAAAAATCTCACATTTTTAAATTAAGTCCATTTATATATTTTGGTCATTAACTGTTTGAAACCTGATCAAAAAGGTTCGTTAATTATTTATTTTCTGTTCCAAATAATATGTACGGAGTACTAAAATTTAAACTAAAAGGTAAAAAAATATTTTTGTCAAACCTATAATCTTCGTAATCGATTTACAGTTCAACGTTTATATTGCATCTTCATAAACTCATATTAGATCTATATGAACACTAGCGAAACGCCAATCGAGTATTACAATCGTTTACTATTTAAGCTCAAAATCATTTATTTTCAATATACAATATGTATATATATAAATACATTTTATTAACAGGTTTTATTACATAAATAAATATATTAATATATATATTTAAATAAATAAATATAATTTTATATATTTACAAGTAATATTTATATACATAATTATATATATATATATATATATATATACATACATATATATATATATATATATATATATATATATATATATATATATATATACATTTTATTAACATGTTTTATTACATAAATAAATATATTAATATATATATTTAAATAAATAAATATAATTTTATATATTTACAAGTAATATTTATATACATAATTATATATATACATATATATATATATATATATATATATATATATATATATATATATATATATATATATATATATATATATATATATATATATATATATATATGTATATATAATTATATATATATAATACATAATTATATATATATATATATATATATATATATATATATATATATATATATATATAATTATGTATATATCTATATATTTATAATAATATCTTTCACTACATCGCATATTATTTTACATATTTATTTTCCAACAAATAAATCATATATTATTTTTATTTACACAAATGAATTAAATCACATAAGTTTCTCTTTCATATATATATATATATATATATATATATATATATATATATATATATATATATATATATATATATATAATATATATGTATTTATTTACAGATAGTGGTTCGTGAATCGTCGAGAATAATCGAAGGTCAATTGAATATATGAAATAGTTCAAAATTTTCGAGTCTCAACATTACAACTTTGCTTATCTTGTCGAAATTATATAAAGAGTAAGTTTAAATTTGGTCGAAAATTTCCGGGTCGTCACAGAGATGTTCATCTCCTGAGATTTCTCGGTCAACGGGTCAAACTTAGTCAAAGCCACGATTTCTCGGATTTTCTTGCTAATTTGTAAGATTTTCTTATAAAATTCTTAATTTCTAAGATTTTCTCGCTCACTTCTCAGAAATTTTTGTGAAATCTCATAAAAATGTATATAAATATAAATATATTTATGTTTTTATGTATATTTTTATTAAAAAAACTATAAAGTCAACGTAAGTCAACGTCCGAGATCTCCCCGAGATTATTCCGAGATGCCGAGATCTCCCTAAAAAAGTTCAAACGAGATCTCCCCGAGATCCGAATTCTACAACCTTGGTTACGCTTCAATAAAATGAATTCGTTAGTAATCTACCCTATGATAGATCGAAGGTCCTGTGCCGCTTAAACTCAAATCTATCTTACCTTTAATCCGTCGTTGTCTAGTCTAGCCAGCGCATAACAAAATGTTAGACTTTTAATCCGTTGTTGTCCCGCCAACCCAACCCATAACAAGAATATTTCATATCTGTATTTTTCTATTGTTTTTTAATTTGGTTATTTTTTAGATTTTGATTGTTATGTGCATATATGAATTTATGTTGTATACATATCAATATATGCACTGTATGTTGTATGTGTTGTAATGTCAGAGTGTTGAAGAAGATGAATGGTGATAAAAAGAGAAAAATTGATTATTTTACTCTCACGTGCTTGGCATATGAGGGACTTAACGTGCATTTGACAGAGTGACTGTCCTTGCAATATATGCAAACCACATGGACCGACCTTGTGCAAAAAAGTTTAGGAAATGACTGTATTTTGGTACAAATTAAAGGGACTGTCCTTGTAATTTTGTCTTTTAATAATGTTTGTGCGACACATGGTTTATTTATTAAAGGATAGATGCAAATATAAGTACAGAAAAATAAAAATGGAAAATTTGCCAATTCCGATTTCCCCCCTCAAAAAAACCCTCCTGAACACAAAATCATCCATCCTTGAACAATTTCTTGTATACCATAATCATAATGTTCAAAAAGATCATTTCTTTCCCCTCAAAATCAAAATTAAAATCAAGAAGAGTTGTACCCACCTCATATTCCACTAACTATCAAGAACCACTTTCTTTATCATCATCAAAAAAATCAAAACTTGAAATCAACCCATTTCCGTTCAAGTGTTCTAATCAAACTTCTACATCTGGGCATCATCTAAAATCGAAAATAAATAGTGGGTTTGATTTAAATTTGAATGGGTTTGTGAGATTAGGGATTAAAAAATTTAGTAGTGAAGCAGGAGCAGCTCGTGAGTGTATTAATTATGATGTGGTTATTGTCGGCGGTGGGCCAGCAGGGTTATCGGCGGCGATAAGGTTGAAGCAACTGTGCCGTGAAAAAGATTTTGATTTATCAGTTTGTGTTGTTGAGAAAGGGGCTGAAGTAGGTATGTTTTGACTTTTGATTTATGTTATTAAAATAGTAAGTTGGTCAGTGATATTGTGCCGAATTTATGATTATTATGTTTTGTACATTTATTTATAATTATATTATTTGGTTTAACTTTTAATTGAGATAAATTTTTATTACTATTTGTGTGTTATTTTTGTGCTTTTAAAATGCTACATATGTTATTGATGTTGAAAAAAATATATAATTGTTGTCTTTTATGATCAAAAGAAGCTTTGTATGCTGAACCATAGGATGCAAATTAGCTCTGTTGCCACATTTTGACTTTTGAGGTTTAAGTCTATATAAAGGTGTAAAGGTCGCTGTCGGGGATTAGATTAATCGGGACTTTATAGGGATAAAGCAGCCAAGTTGGAGAATTTTGACTGTATTTGACTTGCTTTGACCGATTTTGACCCCATAAATTCGACTTTGAATTAATAAACCAACTTTGACCGTTTAAGTTGAAATGTTAACAACTTTGACCTAATATATTGGCCAACTCGGAGAGTAGTCTGACTACTTCAGAATCCCGACTAGTCGGTGGACTTTTACAACCATGGTCTGTTTAACGTTTGTTACTAAGAATTTATAGACTGATATCAACTTTCTCTCATTTCGATTTATTTAATGCTTGAAGTGTATATCCACATGGTTTTAATTTGAAACCTTCAGATATTTCAAACTTCTAAATTTTTTACAGGTGCACATATATTATCGGGAAATGTATTTGAGCCCCGTGCATTGAATGAACTTATTCCAAACTGGAGAGAGGAGGAGGTAGATTCAATTTCTTCTACTTGGTTTGTGTTCAAGTTAAAATGACGAAGCTACCCCTTATGATTGCTACAAAATTTAAATTGTTGTCTATTGATGATATGCTGTTAAATGACTATCTTCATACTGATTTACTTATATAATAATAATAAAAAAAAACGTTTGTGCAGGCGCCAATCAGTGTTGGGGTTACTTCTGATAAGTTCATGTTACTTACTAAAAAACATGCAATCCCACTACCAAATCCTTTCGATAATAGAGGAAACTATGTTATAAGGTAATTGAATACTCTTTTCCAACTCACTGCGGTATATTACCCATTATGACCTAGCTTATTTTTTGCGAAAGTTGTGATGAACCATACATTCTGTGTATTTAGTAGATATTAAGCTGAACACGTATTTCAAACTTGTGGTAACAGATTCTATCATGTTTTACTACTTTACTTTTTTCAGTTTAAACAGTTGTTACGTTCTACGATGGGCCACGTTGTTTATTAGTTTGACATAAAATGTTCGTGTGTTGGTTATATTCAATATAGTCAGTGTACATTAGGTAATTTCATGCATGCTTATACTTACATGCGTATAACACATCACACCGGTTTAGTTTGTCATCTTTCTATCAAGGTTGCAAATCTCGCTACTCGAGGAGTACTTGGTCAGGACTTTTTAGGTACTACTCGGAAACTTGGGGAGAACTGATGGAGTACTTGGATTCTGGCCAAGTTTGACTTTGACCGATTTTGACCGAGTTTTAACCAATTTTGACTTATATTCCCAGTAATCCCGAGCTTTGGCTGAATTTTGGCCGATTTTTCCGAGTAATCCGAAGTTTTCTCCGAGTTTTGACTGAGTCTGACCAAGTTTAACGAAGTACTCGCCTAGTAATTCTGAGCGCTGCAACACTGCTTTCTATACGTCATTATCATCCTGTCTTTCTAAATCAAATGGATGTTGCTGATATGTCTATTTTTTATTAGTTTAAGTCAGTTAGTACGTTGGTTGGGACAAAAGGCTGAAGAATTAGGGGTTGAAATATACCCGGGCTTTGCAGCTAAAGAGGTACCTTGTCTTACCAAGACATTACTTTTCAATGGGCGGTTTGTTCTCGGTTTAATCTTTAAAAGTTGCAAAACCTAAAAGGAAACATAACAGGCCAAATTTTACGATAATTGTTGTCATCACATTAGACATGTTTCTTCAATAAATGATTTGGGCAAAAAGTGTTTTGGCTAACCACACTTAACTGTCATTTGGACGCCCGTGTTGCTATAATGAGCTAGGTAATTCATATTTGAGCAGATTTTGTTCGATGAAAATGAAAATGTTATCGGCATTGCAACTAATGACATGGGAATTGGCAAGGATGGTTCTAAGAAAGATAATTATCAGCCTGGCGTGGAATTAAAAGGTACCATCCATCCATATTTTCTTCTCTCATTATTAATCTTATTTTATTAATTATGATTATTAATATTAATTATTAATTACGGAACAATGTGAAACATACGCTACACTTCTTTTCAGGTCGTATAAATATTTTTGCTGAAGGGTGTCGAGGTTCATTATCAGAGGTTACCTAAAATTGCCTGATGCTATCATATGCTAATTTACTTTGTTATTCTGTAATATTTAATTTAATATAATGTTATGCTTTTATGTACAGAAAATAATAAAAAAATTCGATCTCAGAAAGAAAGGGCAGGGACAACACCAAACTTACGCATTAGGAATAAAAGAGGCGAGTCAACTTAATTTAGAACTATATACCTGTTTTAGCTTTATATCTATATCATATTCCTTTCAGAATGAATCAAGAACAACCTTTTTATATTATAAATATTTTTTTATTTACATACTGTTTCTATTATCTAGGTATGGGAAATCGATGCTAGCAAACATAAACCCGGTGCTGTGGTTCATACTTTCGGTTGGCCATTAGATCACAAAACTTACGGCGGATCCTTTTTATACCATATGCAAGATAGACAAGTAAGCAACTTCAACTTTTTATTATTTTTTTTGTACTTACTCGTTTCCAAGATTTCTGTAGTGTTTTTATTTGGCATAAATGTATGCAGGTTTCGATTGGATTGGTGTGTGCATTGAATTACCACAACCCCTTCTTTAGTCCTTATGAAGAATTTCAGGTAACTCTGAAAACTGCAATTGATTCTTTTACTATTATGTTTTAGTTCTTCAGGTTACTTAACCTTATTATAATTACATAAATCGTATTAGATTGAAATGTAACATTTTTTTTCTGCAGAAACTCAAAAGTCATCCCACCATCAGGCCTCTTCTAGAGAATGGAACGGTTCTTCAATACGGTGCCCGTACTTTAAACGAAGGCGGTTTTCAGGTGCATGTGAATTTAACCTTGTATTGTTGTGAAGTTTACTCTAATTAGGATTGAGTGCATTTATATTTAAAGCTAAAGGACCATTCGGGAATAAAAAAAGTTGTATATTTTATAATGCTAGTTAATTTTTCAGTCTATTCCATATCCAGTGTTCCCTGGGGGAGCAATTGTTGGCTGTTCGGCTGGGTTCTTAAATGTTCCGAAAATAAAGGGTTCGCATACCGCAATGAAGTCAGGTAATACAAAATTTATATCATGCTTGGATTCGAGTTGTCACTCCTGAAACATTTTTTACAACCAGAGATGTCAATTAACTTTTTGATGTGGGTTAAATCAAATTTAATACTAATAGTTAAAAGTAAACAGGTCAAATTTATCTGCCAAAATGCTTAAACATCTATTTATATATTGCATACATCCTGAAAACTGTTTTATCTAAAGATTATAATTAGATTATCACTGTTGCAATTGCATATAAAAATGATTAAAGTAGGACGAAAAGTTTTTTCTAGTGAACCTAACCCAGCTTGATTCACCCGTATACTAACAAATAACATTTGACCTATTGTGAACTGAACGTGTTATATCGCTTCTTAACCTACCTTTCTTTCTAGCCACCTCCATATGCTACATAAACACACAGGGTAAATTTTGAATTGTTGATTTATCCATCCATTTATAATTAATAATAATAATTATATAATATATTCTGTTATAGGAATGTTAGCTGCAGAATCTGCTTTTGGAGTCCTTCACGAGGGCTCAAGTATGAAAACCTACTGGGAGAACTTAAAAACTTCATGGATATGGGAAGAGCTTCGACGTGCACGCAACTATCGTCCAGTTAATTGCTGTTTCTTTTATTATTATTATTTTCTTTCTATAGTTTGTTCTTAAATAAATATAGAATTTATCTAAACATAGCCCCTAAAGGCTATGCTTAAGCTTTTAAGACATGCTTTATTATGTTATAAATTATAAATAACCACTACAATAACTTCCTAAGAACCAATACACTAACTATAATGTACCACCACTTATGCTCAAATTATTTTCTTAAGGGCTATGTATTAAAAAACTCATAAATATATGGTTATGAAAACATATACGTAACTTCCTAAATCACTTTAGCTGAAATTTTATCTGTAGTACGATTTTTTGATTCACATTTTTAAATTTTAGTAAATTCAAAAATCGGGAAAAGTGTCGGTGGTTCAACCCAATCTGACTTGCGCTCAAAATTACTTGTTTTTCAGGCATTTGAGTACGGGCTTTTTCCTGGAATGGCTATAAGTGGTGTTGAACAGTAAGATCTCGTTCCCTTTTTGTTACGTATAAACGTCACTCGTATATTTTCCTTTCCTTTTCTTTTTTTTTTCTAACTCGTCTATTTTCACTTTGGTAGCTATCTGCTAAAAGGAAGAGCTCCATTTACATTGAAGCATGGTAAACCAGACCATGAATCAACACATGTAAGGAGTGTTTTCCCTTCATTCTATACTTTTATTCTAGTTAAATATAAAAAAATATAGTGCCAAAAGCTTAACAAAGCTCTACTATAACTCATTATATCTGATAGTTACAAAACTACTTTGCTCATGTACACAGGAAGCGAGTAAATGTTCACCGATTGAATACCCAAAACCAGATGGGATTGTTAGTTTTGATGTGCCGACGTCCTTGTACAGGTAATAGATGTATTTGCATACATGATTGATTATCTGTCATGTTATATGGGAAGTTATTGCATCGTAAAAATAAGTTAAACTAGTTTTGTATAAGACTGAAATAAGCTTAATGTTTAATCAGAACGTGATGTGTTTTCTTAAGTACCATTTCTTAAATATGTCCTTTTGTTGCTTATCTCATTTTTTTTTTCTTTCTATAAATAAGATGATTTTACAGTGAAAATAGGGAAAATTGCATAAAATAATAATGAACAATCCTCTTGTTTGCCTCTTCCAGATATCAACTACCAAAATTATCAGTAACAAATACCAACTATCAGTTTCTTCATAATCAGTAATATTTTACCTAGAAATTAAGAAAAAATGTGACATGTCAGGCTAAATGTTACTTAAAATATGAAAAAATTGTGAGGTAGTTTCGACTAGTGATAATTTTGTAGATGATTTCTATAACCGATAATCATACCATCATTATTTTCTATTTTGTGCAGTTTACCCTAAAAACAGTTTTGCCAAAACTTTATTTTGTTCGATAATAATGATTACAATTTTCAATTACATTAGCACATAAGTTTGTTAAAACCAAACATAATTTCTAACAGATATTACTTTCGTAGATCCTTTAGCATTTTAATATATCTTCAATTCAAATATCATATTTATCTTTCTTGTCTAAATTTGTCTTGTGTGGTTGTTGAATAGGAGCAATACAAATCATGATCATGACCAACCAGCTCACCTTCGCTTGCGGGACCCTAAGATTCCAGAACTCGTAAATTTACCAAAATACGGTGGTCCAGAATCACGATATTGTCCAGCACGTGTATACGAGTAAGTTACTGCTCGATTTCACTTTTTCACTTTGAATTTCTTTAACATTTTTATTTATTTATTCAGGTACGTTGCGGATGACAATGGTCAATTGAAGCTGCAGATTAATGCCCAAAATTGCTTGCATTGCAAGGTGATCTGTTTTTCTATTTACACCAACAAAAAGAATATTGTGGTATGAGTTGGGTTATATATTTAATATTTGAAAATCGTTTGAAGTTGATTGTTGATTTTCTTACGAGGTGCAGGCTTGTGATATTAAAGATCCGAAGCAGAACATCGAATGGACAGTTCCAGAAGGAGGAGGTGGTCCCGGCTACTCAGTAATGTGAACCAGTTGTGGTCAATATTAGGAGTATGACAAGTGGGAATTCGTGTACAGCTTACTTCGAATAAACTTCGATTGCCAAATAACTAATAAAATCATAAAAAAATGTTACAGATGATTTCCATGTTTGTTCCTAGTTGAGTACTTGCACATGGATAAGTTCAAGTTTGTATTATGTACCACTCTTAAATATATCAAAAGTCCAATCCGATATTTTTCGGTTGTCATAGAAATTCCAAGGATTTAGGGTTTGCAAGTTTGTTCAAATGATAGAAGAAAAGAGAGAAAGCTGATAAAGGAATGAAAAAGAAAATGTCGATTTTACCCTCACGTGATTTAAACATGATAAGATTAATGAGTTAGATAGATGACTATCAGTACGAAGGACTATATATAAGCAAGATTTGCATACCACAATAGGGTGTTCAATATTTGGTTTCAAACCGTTTAAACCGAAAATCAAATCGAAACCAAACCGGAAATAAACTGAATTCTGATTTCAAATCTGAATTCGGTTTTCGGTTTTACTTGTTTGAATTCATTTAAATCGAATTCAAAACCGAATTTGACCAAAAATATATTTAATTATTAATTTATCTAGCCTAGAAATCTATTTAAAACCAAAAAAATTGGAAAACAAAGTCAATTTTATGTTTATTTTGATTAAATTATGATTTTATCAGTTTTTCGGTTAAAAATCGAAACTGGACCGAATTCAAAGTCGGTTCTTGGTTCGGTTTCGGTTTTGGAATTGAATTTAATTTTCAGTTTGTTTTTCGTTTGATTCTAAAATTTTCAAAATCGAGGAAACCGAAAACTGGACCGATGAACACCCCTAGTCGACAAAGACTATGATAGCAAGTAAAAATATCCTAGGGACTAAATCAGAAGTATTGAACAAAATACAGGGACTATTTTAGTAAATTTGTCTAAGAGAAAAAGAAGTTGCAATCTGTTGAAAGTCTGTTAGATGTATTAACAGGCATACTGCAAAAAATTTCACCCAAAAGTTAAATGAGTACTCTTTTTTGGGAGGTAGTACAAAAACAATCCTATTAACTAATCTAACACAATATTAACACCATTAGAAATTAGAAAATAACCCTTAAAAGATGTACCAATTTTTTAACACTTAAAAATGTACCAAATTTTTAACCAAATTTTTGTTGCTGTTGCTGCTGAAATTGTTGTCGTTGATGCTGTTGCTGCTGATTAAATTGTGGTTGTTGAAATAGATGCTGATGCTGGTTCCGGGATTGAATCTGGAGTTGCTGAAACTGTTGAGCCGTTAACATTGTTTGCGTAGCTGCTGCTTGGTTGTTAGGGTGAAACCATTGGTTTAGTCCAAAAGGTGGAGGATAATTCATCACTGGTCCACCATTTGTGAGATTCTGACCTGTAACTACTTTCAGATGTTGTATCTCCTTCTTCAGCCCATCATTTAAAGCTAAGTACAAACAACAACAACAAAGTATACATACATAAGAATGTATATATAATTACTATCATTGTTGTAAAAAACCTGATTGCTCCCGGATTACTCTTTTTTTTTTTTTTTAGAGCAGTCCGTTCTGATTTTACAAAATTCGTTTAATTAATCAGTCAACGTCGATTGATGGGTCAAAAGCGAATTTGGTAATCAAATGTCAGTCAAATTCAAAATTACTCAATATTTTAACATAAATTTAAACTAGAACTTTAGAGTTTTTGAACAAAATAAACAAATTTAGACACTTATTTTAAAGTTTATGTTTATAGTTTTCTTCTATATTTACACATAATTTTAGAAATTTAATATTTAAATGTATAAAGTACAATCTAGTAAATCCCCGATTAATCCCCGACTTGCCGATTACTCTTTCCAAAGTTCCGACCGATTGATTCTCCAATAGCCAATTTTGCAACCTTGCCTAAAATATAGTCAACAACTTACCATCTTGTAAGTTAACCTGTTGCTCCATGCCATGTATACGCAGTTTCAGTTCGTTGTTTTCAGCTGACAAACCATGCGTCTGTCTCTGAAAACGATACAATCAAACGTAAAAAAAAACCTGGAATAACTGAATTAACTAATCGAAAAAAATTAATAATAACAAACTTAGAATACACAAACCTGCAAAAGGTTTAACTGAGCAGACATTGATGTTCCATCTGTTTGCAGCGCATGGACTTTTTTTTCAAGCTCAGCGATGTATCTTATTTTCCGTTCCTTTGATCTTGCAGCCGACTGCCTATTCGCCCATATCCTAATCATATCATAATAATAATAATAAAAAACTTTTAGATCATTCATATACAAACTATCAGCTTTAACTTAAAAAAAAAAGTTTAGTATCATTTTTCGACCTTTTTGCACGCTTTGGATCAACGATAGCAAGTTCAGCAAGCTTTGTAGCAGACAATGACTTTTTATAGTCAGTTAAAGACGCGTCTTCCTGCTTAAATGTATTCTCGCCCATAGACATTGTATGCTGATGTTTAACATGGTGTTCAGGTAACGATGTTGCAGACGTTTTAGATGAATCTTCAACTTGTGGGCCCGGTTTTGCAGATGAAGATTTCAAATTTTCCATGTCAACATACATAGAAAACAAATCTTCTTCAGTTTCTTCAGGACCATCACCCACAATACCAAGATCACTTTCATAATCAAAGCTAATATCATCAGGTAATGTAAATATTTCCGAATGGGCTCGTCTGTGGCCCGTATACTTAGGTGGGGTATCAGGCATTCTGCTTATATCATCATGACTGCACTGACCCGTTTCAGTCGCGGTTCCAAACCCCTTTTCGGGTGACATAATCGAGTCGGATTTCATACTTTCTTTACTGCCAAAAGGTGGCAAGGTATTCATTCCACAAGGGTTATGGGATTGATTATTTTCCATATACAGCAAAATCTTGAAAAGTTCAAACCCTAAAGAAATAAAAAAAAAATCCTAAAAATTTAACATATATACATAATATTATTATTATTATCATTAAAGTTACAAATTATATTGTACAGAATTCACAATTACATAAATTATTTAATTAATTTATTCAATTAGTATAATTATTATAATTATAATAATTCTTATATGGTAATAACAAATTTAAAAACTGAGACCCAGTATGAGATTGAGAGATTAAAGAACATTAATATGATTCAAATAACAAAGCATGTATATTTCAAGAAACCCTACAATAAGATTGAAAAATGAGTGTAATGCATGATGCTTATTTGTATTTGTTATGCATGGATTGATTTCTGTTAACAGCGAATTTCATAATTCATAATCCTTAAATCATAATTCATAATTCAAAATCATCATAAATGAAATACCAAAGGTGCCGAAAATAAATACAACTTACTTTCGTTATAGAGATATAGGAGATATCAGAGGGAGCTTATGAATTTGAGATTTTCATTACGTACATGTAATAAAAATTATTATTACTCCGTACAAAATTTCTTTCATATTTATTTATATTTATAATATTATATTTAAATATATTATATTATTTACTTTAATTTTAGATTTTGTATTGATTTTGATTTGATTTTAATTTTTGATTATGCTATATTCTACTCCGTATGATTTAGCATAAATGGCAGGCTGTAAGAATAAGGGAAGAAATATTGTAAAACTTTAATTTTGAGCTATTTTATGTGAATATAGCCATTTCCATATGTAACAAATTACTAATTATTTTATTTATATTTATATTCGAATTTGCTCTTCGAATTATATTTTCAATATTACAATTTTTGTTATTTTTGTTGTTATTTGACGTATACCAAGGAGTGCTCGCGGGGTTTTGGCATTTATCAAGCATATATTTCGCAAAGGGAAAATATAACTCTTCGATTTTTAAATCGTGAATAAACCAGGTCGATATGAAGATATCGATGAAGTCGTTAAATGTTACGTTCATCATTGACAACGTTTGTCGTTCAATAAAACAAAAAAGGTTTAGAGGTTTCCGCAGCAAAGGGACTATGTGGTGCAATATATTTTTAAACATTATATATGCAGTTAAATAAATATAAACTTATTAGTGTTTGTATATATTTAAAATAAAACATCAAATAATATAAATTTATAATATGTATATTTTTATTTATGTTAATTTATTGTATCATAAAATAGAAAGCAAACGGATAAACTGTTAAAGTTTATTTACTCAGGCTATTCAAAAGTATTTTCACTCAGATATATATAAAGGTGAGCATGGGCGTTTATGTCCTAAAATCGCCCCCATAATCAACACTGTAGTTAATTAACATTTTTAATCATTCGGTTCGATTAATAGCGGTTTGGTTAATTCGATTAATTCGGTTAATGATTAAATATAAAATAGTTAATTTGGTAAACCATTTTTGCAGGCATAAAAATTCATAGTTTTGTGCCTAATATTACCATTATAGGTTAAACTAGATTTAAGAGCTCGTGCGTTGCACGAGGACTCTTCAACAAACAAACTTAAATAGTAAAATGTTATATTAATTAGCGATATGATAAAATATATTATCACAAGATTTATGAGCCTGTGCGTTGCTGAGTATCTCTATGATACATAACAATAAAAAAAACCTTTCATTATTGATATATAATGTGTTGAAAGTACTAAAGTTAAACTTAAACTAAATAAGTAGAAAACATACTTATTCACCAACATTTAGTAGTACACAAATATCATAGAGAAATCAAAAGTAGAAAAAAAATAAAAAAATGTTCACAAAGTTGGTATAATAAAAGACATAACTTGAGTACTTGCTAATGCTAAAAGTCATATACATTTTCTGAAATATATAAGTAGTGGGTCAAAATTGCCACCTTTAATTTTCATATTTACATCAAAGATAAAGTTGAAACTATAAGCTTAAATTAGATCCATTTTCAAATTTTATCTCAAGATAGAGCACAATACTTCAAGTTCGGATAGTTTACTTGTCTTAAATTTAATGTAATTGTCCCATTTGAAAGATCTAACCAAAAGACTTTTAAGGCACGGCTCCAAGTATAAGTTCTTCAAAATCTATGGATCTTATATGATACATGCTGCCATATTCAGAAAATATTGGTTTAGACATGCTTCTAATCATACCACATATTGTATAATATGACAATGGCAACGAAAATAGGGGAAACGTCACAAAGGTCTACAGCTGTTATATGTAGTAGTATAATATGACAAACACTCAGTTATAAAAAAGTTCATGTATCTTGAATATATAGATTTAAGGTAGATACGTTTGCTTAGTTATATAAATTTAAGGTAGATTTGTTTGCCCGACCCATCCAATGTGCCACCACCATATTCGGGTGCAAGACGATGTTGTGGTACTTCATCAAAGCATATCATAGCTTGCCACCAATAGTACCATTAGAATAGCGAGCGCTACTGTTATGATTATTCAATAGTGACGCCAACTTTGAGGGTACAAGCTAAGCACGCATATCAGGTAATTTTGTATATTTGACCCGTTTGAGGTAAAATGTAACACAAATCAATTCACTCATAAGGAGTTGTAATTGACACTTATATAAAAACGAAGAAACTGTAGTGAAATAATGTGAAGCTTAGATTTTGTAGTTTTCACTAACCTTGATCCCCACTTGGGTTTTAGCCAACCAAATTAGGAATTCACACACGAACAGCCACCCCTTCATGACAAAATTAATATACATAAATAGAATCTCTTTAAGACCAGCCAAATCTGCTACCGGAAACCCCTAATGGACAACGAAATTCGTTGAGTTGAATTAAACTTCAAATACCATAGGTCTTATACCAGATGAATATATGATTTTCTAAAAAACATCTACTTAATGCAAGCAAACACAGTGATGTAAATTTAAAAAGCAAGGTTGAAACATGAAAAAGGAAGATGTTTGTTCACCTAGAACACCAATATACTTGGCCTGAAGCCATAAGATCCTTTATCACGTAAAAGTTGTTGCATATCAAATGACTCCAAAGGAACATGAAGCAGCGAGCAACTTCTTAAAAAATTTTAACACCAACATCTAGCAATTTCTGGAAAAACCCTCCATTAGGACATTTTCAAGTAAACAAATGTTATGCATAACCAAATAACAATTCATAACGTTTACATTTCGGTTCAAGAAATCATTAACAATATATTTATCTATTGGTAAAAAGTGGTAATTTCAAACTGATGCCAATCTAATAACCAGATCCATTAACTACGTTTATGAAATCTTTGAATGTTTAAACAGAGGGTGTGTTTGGATGTAGGTTTAATGTCTAAATTGTTCAATATTTTTATAAATAATAAATAATTGAACTTAAATGATTACAAATATTACCCAAACGGGTCATGTCAACATAGGTGAGTTAACATGGATTATGACAACAATTTTAGAAACTGAATATAGCACATTAAAACTGAATATAAAATGTGTAAAACTAAAGTACCGTATGGAGTGCATACTTTTCCTTAAACATATCAACGAAACTCGAGTCACTTATAGCATCTTTAACCGTGTACACGGGATATCCTCCGTCATGATTATGTTGCTGAATATCAAATCATCAAGTTAATGCAAAATTAAAGGAGACATTTAAAAGATACAGTAGAATGCTCTGTCGGATCGAAACCACAGGTCGAGACCAAAGAAGTATAAACGTTTGAGAAACACGCCAAATAAACTACTAAAGAAGTATTATGCAAGCAAATTAGTATAAATGAGATTAATAATCTAACATATACAACAAATACTCTTTATCAAAGGAAGTATAATGTATGCTTATATGAACAAAAGAAGTATAAATGTATAATGTCTGCTTATATCTTCTACGATTGAAAAAAAAGAAGTATATGATGAATGCAGTATAAATGTTTAATGTATAATGTCTGCTTATATCTTTTTATATCTTCTACGATTGTACAAAAGAAGTATAATGTATGTTAAAATCTTCTACGATTAAAATTTTCTAGTATAAATGTATAATGTCTACTTATATGTACAAAAGAAGTAAACATACATTAAGCAAACTGAAACAAAATAAGTAAAAACCAAATACACATGATCAAATTAACTTACTGAATGAGATCAATAATCTAACAAATACTCTTTATGAAACTATAAATGTGTATAAAGATTGATAAACTTACAAATTGCGCAATTGAACAAAATAACATGAGAAAATAACAAATACTAAGCATATAAACCTTAAATCAAGCAGAGAACATTACCTTTCGAGAACTGTAAATTACATGGAGAAACCACAACCGATCGCAGCAAGCAAAATTTGAGCGATCACTGAAAAAATGGCGCAATTAAACAAAAAAATATCAAGAAAATAACAGAGAGAAATCGTATAAACCCTAAATCGTACAAAGAACAATACCGTTCGAGATGATAGGCTATTGAGGCGAGTGTAGACATGCGATTGAAAATGAAATTTTAATTTGGTAGGAGCGATTGAATAACAACGAATGGTAAAAGATATCAAAAATTCCCAATTTCTATGATGCTGATGAAAGGGTTAATAAACCCTAATTTGTCATGTCAAATAAGGACAAACTAAATCGAAGCTGAATTTAAGCCCTAATAACTGCTTTGATCGATGAATAGGGAACATGTACTTCCCTATTTGGAATTGGAGATGTATTGATGTAGAACAACTCATTCAGTTTATTTGGTTCGATTTAGCGATTTGATGGTTGGGAATTGCACGACTATGTGAAGAGGTTTTTTTGTTAAACCTAATTTAGAACAGGAGGAAGAATAGTAGGACATGTGTCAATTTTCAGTATTTTGTAATTTTAATCTACTTTTAATCACAAAATTAGGAGGCTTAAGTAAGAATTAGAAGAATTACCGATTTATGTATGTAGATGATATAACACGTCAATAGAAAATTAGGTCAATTGAATAAATCCCGTGATGTCGTAGTATGACACAATCTCTACCGGTGTGCTCAAAGTGGATGTGAACAACAATAGAGTTTTATTAATTACCAAAATATCAAAAACTCTTATGATGGTTTAGAATAAATACACTAGAATTAATAATATATTTGTAGTCATGATTTCTTCGAGCGTTTTTTCGCCAAAATAATACAGTAACATTCATCACAAAATATCTTTTTTAAATGTTCATATTTTCATGCAATCTTGATGTTTGAAAAAAAAAATCAAAAAAGTTACTTCTCCCTAAAAAAGTGTTTTCCTCTTGATGATGACTATAAGTAACTTTTTTTCATTTTTTTTTCAAAAATCAAGATCACATGAAAATATAAACATTTAAAAAAGACACTTTGTGATGATATATATATATATATATATATATATATATATATATATATATATATATATATATATATATATATATATATATATATATATATATATATATATAGGATCAATGTGAAAATAACCAACTAGGGGGAAGCGGGGGGAAGAATTTTTTTTTTCGTTTTTTTCGAATTGTTTTTCAGGCATCAAGATCACACGAAAATATGAACATTTAAAAAAGACACTTCATGATGAATGTTATTATTTAGGCGGAAAAACGATCGACAAAAATAACATTAAAGATAATATTGATCGTGAAGAATGTTAATCTTCGAACGTTTTTTTTTCCATATTTTGTGAAGTACTTTTTGTCAAAATTTAGCCCAATTTAGAGTTTAGGGTTTAGTATTTTGGGTTTAGTCCCTAAACCCTAAACCCTAAACTCTAAACCGTTCGTGTTAAAATCTCAATCTAAATCATAAATCTAAACCCTAAACCCTAAATTTCTAAACCCTAATATCTAAACCATAATTTTCAAACCCTCAAAATACGCTCGAAAAACACGCTTATTGTTATATATTATTTCTTCGAGCGTTTTCCCGCTAAAATAAAAACATTTATCACAAAGTGTCTTTTTTAAATGTTCATATTTTTCATCCAATCTATAATGTTAGTGAACAAAGTTTTTTCAAAAAAAAAAAAAAATTGCTTCCTCCCGCTTCTCCCCAATTGGTTACTTCTCCATTGATCCTACCACTATACATCATACAACAACTATATATTGAATTATATAACTTTTAATCTAAACATTTCTTATTAATTTATATTTATTTCTGGGTTAAAAATGTGCAGGGACTAAAGTTGATATTTTTTGATACTTGAAGTTTGGTGGCGAAAGTTGAAAAAATGATTCTTGTGTGCATAAGGCAACTTTTAACTTCAGGGACCTGGATGCAACTAACTTATATTATATAATTATTTTTCTTTTTCTTTTTTATTTAATCCATTACATCCGTATCCGTGATTTTCTCTCTCATTCGTTTGTTCTAGAGTTTTGATCTTCATTGTAAGTTACTGTGAGTAATTTAACAAGTTCAAATCTATTGAACTTGTTTGTGAGGCTTTACTGTGTGACTCAACTGCTCTGGTTCATAATTTTTTGATTGTGAATCTTTGTTTAGTGCAATCTTGGCTTCGCATGATTGGAAGATTTAATCTGTGTATAAGGTGTACATAAACTCGTCGAATTCGCTGCTATTTATAGGACTTGGCCATGTACAGTGATCCATGCGATCGCATGGATTTAAAGCCTCCAGGCCATGCGATCTCATGGCCGCCTTCCACTGGTCACCATGCATTAAAAACGTGGGCTGCTCGTATTTTTTAATATATATATATATATATATATATATATATATATATATATATATATATATATATATATATATATATATATTATATTCTTGTGCATCGTTGACTTATAATTTTAGGTCCGTTGACTTACGCGTTGATGCTCGGTTTACGTCTCGGTTCCGGATTTTCGAACGTCCTTTCGTACGCTTTGAAATCTTGTACTTTGCGTTTCGCGACTTGTACTTTTGTAATCTTTAGACGTTTCTCATCAATAATTTGAACCACTTGGATTGTACTTTGTACTTTTTAGCGTTTTGGTCGTTTGCGTCTTCAAATCGTCGAATCTGTCTTTTGTCTTCACCTTTTATTATTTAAACGAATATCACTTGGAAATAGAACAATTGTAGCTAAAAGCTTGTCATTTTTGAAGGATAATGCTATGAAATATGTGTTCGTTTTTAGCATTATCATGTACATTCCTATTAGGAGTCAAATTTTAACTACTGATCCTGTTCCAAATGTCAAAACTACTTTTTCAATTATATCTATGGATGAATCACATAGGTTACACTCATCTAATAATGTTGTAAAGAACCAATCTTATGCTTTTGTGAGTAAAACCAGTAATAATAACACTAACAACTGGAATAAAAAGAAGTACAAGAATCATCCCCTTAAGTGCACAAACTGTAACGTGTTAGGTCACAGTGTTGATACATGTTATGAAATCATAGGATATCCTTCAGTCTATATTAAAAAAACCATTTAATCAAGGATCACCTAGATTTGAGAATATAATTGTATGTCTAACAAAACCAATAATGATAAACAAGATTCATCGGTACAACTAACAAGTGATCAAATTATGAAGTTGTTAAGCTTGGTCAATGACAAGTCTGGTTCAAGTCACTTGGATACAAATTCTTTAGGTAACTTTCAAAATAATAATGTGTTTTTAATCAAAACTTTGATAAGTTTTATTCATAAAACTGTTTTCAAAACATAAATTCTGTTTCAAAGGGTTGGATCATTGATTCAAGGGTAAATCAACATATGGTTTATTCATCACATAATTTGTGTGATCTTATAAATGTCTCTTATTTAAATCTTACTGTAAATCATCTAAATGGTACTAATGCTAAAATACTGCAAATGGGCAATTTAAAATTGTCTAATGATATCAAACTGTTTGAAATTCTAGTTATACTTCAATACCGTGTTAGGTTATTGTCTGTTATCAAGCTAATAAGAGATAGTAATCTGATTGTGAGTTTTGATGTTAAAAAATGTTACATACAGGATTTAGTTCAAATTAGGTTGATGGGGACTGTAGTGAGTAATAGCGATCTATATATTTATTCAAAATATATTGTGCATATCTTTTGTAACTAACTATTGTACCTATTTTTAGATTAGATCTGATATCCTTCAATCAAGGATATTTGTTAGCAAATATAGCGTACAGAATTGTATTTATATCGATCGATTACATTGAATAAAATCATCGAGAATTATATTCTTTCACGGTATCAGGCTTTTCTCTCTAAACCTAATATCTTTTCTTCTTCAAATCATCGATCCTACCTTCTGCAATGTCCGATTCATCAAAATTCCATCCAGCTCTTGCTGTGACTAACATAAAAAACCTTATTCCCATCACTCTAGAGATGGATACAGCCCAATACTCGTCATGGGTTGAGTTGTTTAAAATCCATTGCACTGCTTTTGATCTCCTGGTGTGATGACCCGGGAATTTCTGACCAAATTTAAACTTAAACTTTATATGATTTCGATACGATAAGCAAAGCCTGTCAAACCGAGTCTTAAAATTTTTGAACTGTACTCATGTTATCATTAACCTCTGACTATTTTTGACGATTTACGAACAATTATTTGTAAATAAATATGTACAGGTGTATACATATATAAATGTAAATAAATATAATAATTGGAAATAATAAAATTTAATCATTTGGATTAAGAATTGTTATTATTAAGCATTGACAGTAAGAATTATTATTTGTTATTATTATTATTATTATTGTTCTTATACAAAATCGTATAATTAATAGGATGTAATGTTAATACCCAATATAATAAATTTAATTATGAGTTAAACTATAATTATTATAATAATAGTATTAATATTACTTTCAATATAACATAATTATTAATATTATTATGAAAACGGAATACAAGTAATTTGTTATATCTTGTATATCATTAGTAATATTAGATATCATTATTAAGAATTATCAGTACTATTATAATTTAATATTATTATTAAGAATCTAATACCTTTTATTAACATTTTTGCTATTTTTATCATCATCATTATTAAGACTTATTGTATAAAAATTGATACATATGAGTTGTTACATATTACATAATTAATAATATATAAACATATTGAAATTTACTTACAAGATAAAGTATAATTGTTATTACTATTTTCATTATTAACGTAAATACCAGTAATATTAAAATTATTAATTTAATACATAGATATGAGATCGGATATGTGTGATTTGTTATATCAGCACCTTTATTATTGTATCATTATTAATAATAACAATAACATTATTATTGGTATTAATATTATTATCATTAGGATTGGTAATATAAAAATTATTAAAGTTACTATAATTATGATTACTATTAAAAACTTACATATTTTTATCAAAAGTATAATTTCTATCATTATTATTTTGTTACCATTACTATTATTTTTATGGATATCATTATTATTATAAATACTACTTATTAATGTTACTTATAAAATTTATGAATTCATTGACTAAAAACTAGGTAATTTTATCTAAAGATTTTTATTATTAAAATTAACATATTATTATGTTTAATGTATTTATAAATTATTAATATCAAATAGGAATTATAAAGATAAATATATATACGCGTATGTTAATATCAAAAGCAGTTGTTATCTGTTTATATCTTACTATTCTGCTCGTGATATCAATATCAAACCTCAACCCTACAAGTAACCGATTCATTAGTGTATTGAGTGAATGATTTGTTTAAAAAAAAAAAAAAAAACTCTCATCTATTTTAATAGATAGGACGAGACAGAAGTAGAAGCAAAAACAGGTTATTATATTTTTCTTTTTCTTCTTTTCTATACGCGGTTCTTTTTTTTTAATGATCCAATTTTGTTAAATTTCCAAAATTGTGTAAATGTGGTCTTGATAGGAATCATCCACTCAATCTGTCTGTATATTTTCAAGTCTCAATTTGCGACAACGGATTCAAATTCATGAAGTCAAGGTTTTTGAAACAAAAGTCAAAGTTTGTGTTCATAGTGAAATTCGTAAATAATTTGATGTTTTGAATTAAATTGAACATACAGAGTGTTTCTATGATAGATTTACAATCTTTTTCGTCTTACAAACTTTAGCTAAAACGACCTTGAATTTAATGTTGATTTTATGATTTTTTTTTTATACCCAGCGTCGAACAACAGAGGGTTGTTCCTTTGTTTTTTTTTTTGATTTCTTTCTAAAAAAAAAACGATTTGTCACAGTATAGGTGTATATGGATTAGATAGTAAATCCTAAACTGGAAGTGTAAATTCGTGGTTGTGGTTTTATTTTGATTTGGATTCATGTATAGAGAAGAAGAAGAAGCTGAGCACAATATAAACCGGGTTTAAATTAAACAGATTCTGGATAATAACAGATGAAACGAATCAGATGGGTGGTCATGGGTGTAAAGGGGTTTGCGAGAGGTCGTGGGTTCGAGTCCCGTCGTGAACTTTCTTTTTAGTGGAAGATTTAAAAGGGTATATCTTTTTATTTCCATTTCTATTATCATTATCATAATTATTATTATTATTATTATTATTAATATTATTATTATTATCATTATTATCATTAGTAGTAAAATTGTCATATTCATAGTTATTATTATTAGTATGACTACCAATAGAAATTTTTATATAAAAATACATTATAAGAATATTAATATCACATATCACTATGATTTTATTATTAACAAGATAGTAACTAAGCTATATATAATATATATCAATTAATAGATACATATATATTTTATCATATATAAACCCTAATATAAATTATTATTATTAATATGTTATAATGAAAGATAAACACTAGTTAAATAATATATATAAATTAAATATATCTATATCTATATAACAAATAATTTAACAAGTATATTATTAAAAAAATAATAAATATATCTATTCGATTACGATTATGTGTGTTAATATATATACAAATGATATAGGTTCGTGAATCCGAGGTCAACCCTGCATTGTTAAATGTCGTCATATGTATTTTTACTACAAAATACATTAGGTGAGTTTCATTTGCCTTTTTACTCTTTATATTTTTGGGCTGAGAATACATGCGTAATTTTTATAAATGTTTTACGGAATAGACACAAGTAATCGAAACTACATTCTATGGTTGGATTATCGAATCGAATATCACCCTTTATAGTCTGGTAATCTAAGAATTAGGGAACAGACACCCTAATTGACGCGAACTCTAAAGATAGATCTATCGGACCCAACAAGCCCCATCCAAAGTACCGGATGCTTTAGTACTTCGAAATTTATATCATGTCCGAAGGAGGATCCCGGAATGATGGGGATATTCTTGTATGCATATTGTGAATGTCGATTACCAGGTGTTCAATCCATATGAATGATATTTTTGTCTCTATGCATGGGACGTATGTTTACGAGAAATGGAAATATGAAATTTTGTGGTCTATTAAATTTATGAAATGATCATTTATGTTAAACTAATGAAATCACTAACTTTTTGGTTGACACTTGAAAGCATGTTTATTCTCAGGTATGAAAGAAGTCTTCCGCTGTGCAATTGCTCATTTTAAAGATATTACTTGGAGTCGTTCATGATATATTTTAAAAGACGTTGCATTCGAGTCGTTGAGTTCATCAAGATTATTATTAAGTCAATTATAGTTAAATATATTATAAAATGGTATGCACGCTGTCAACTTTCGATGTAATGAAAGATTGTCTTTTCAAAAACGAATGCAATGTTTGTAAAATGTATCATATAGAGGTCAAGTACCTCGCGATGTAATCAACTGTTGTGAATCGTTTATAATCGATATGGACTTTGTCTGGATGAATTAGGACGGGTCTTCACAGTTGGTATCAGAGCGGTGGTCGTAGCGAACCAGGTCTTGCATTAGTGTGTCTAACTAGTAGTCGTTAGGATGCATTAGTGAGTCTGGACTTCGACCTGGTCTGCATGTCAAAAATTTTTGCTTATCATTTTTTTTTTGTCGGAAATCATCTGCTTATCATCCTTAGGAAATTACCTGATCATTATTCTTAGTCTAGACACGTTTTATTGTATTGACTGCATGAATAGTGTATAGACAAAATTCATATCTTAGCGTATCTGACAATTCATATCTTAGCGTATCTGTTACTGTAGACCTTGCCTGATATCTCTCGTAAATTTCTCTGTAATTTAAGGGATCCTGGTATTATATATATCTATGCATACTATGCATTGAGAATACATCCAACTATCAATTGTTGTCACTAAACTTTTCATACCAAAAATATTTTATGTGATCGCGTAAGATGGCCTCTACGAATCGACCATGTTCCTCTGACTCCGAAGACAGCGTGATAGGAGCACACCAACCAATCAACTACCGTGATTACTGGAGAAAATGGGGGTGGGTTCGTGACATACTCACCCTATAGAGAAGGGAAGAAGGTACTCCATATCATGAACCGAATCTACCACCTAACCTTGGAGTACTTGACCTGCTCACCGGCGAACCTGTTCGCAACACCGTTTATACCCTTTTTGCCAGAATTTTTCGTCTTGAGACTACCATTAACGGAACTAGAGAAGATATCCGATCTCTACCTCCCACTGATAACCAACCAGGGTTAGTAGAAGAAGTTAAAGAACTCCGAGCTCGAGTGTTAACTTTAGAGAGCACGATACACAATTTGCAAGCACCAGCAGTATCACCAACACCAGTAACATCACCAGACTCAGCACCAACGGCACCAGTACCACCAACAACCCAAGTTTCAACATCACACACCTCAACATCTCATTCCGTACCTCAAGTATAATCATCGTTCTCCGTATCTTTCTACATCAATTATCTTCGTCCTTCATGGCAATTAAGTAATCTCTAATGTTTTAGAGATTATGTATTCTAGTTCTAACGATAAATCAAATGAGATTAATATCATATTAACTCATTAAATCCATGATTATATCTGAAGAAAATATATATGTATATATATTTTTATAAAGATTGTAATTAAAAATTCTTTTGTACAAACTGTTAATGGTGAAAATATTTTAACGGGTAGGTAATACCCGAGGAATATTTAGAACTCACATTAATAAGTTATACTGTACATTCTTCGAACCTGAATCAACAGTCATTTACCATCCTACCTACATCAACAGATATACGAATCTGTTCACCATGGAATAATCATTTTCATTCAATTTCATATTGGATTTTGACCTATCAGAATCCAACAAGTGGCATAATGAAGAAAAACATTAGACAAAATAAAATTTGTTAGAAACAGACGAATTAACTATGAGAAGAACTTTGTTAAGAATCCACGCTAATTGTTCCTAGCTAACTGGTTACATTTTATTTATCGCAATTTATTTATCGCAATTTTAATTCTCGCAATTTATTTATCGTCATTTAATTTCTGTATTTATTTTACGCACTTTAAATGTCGGGACACGTATACAAGGTTTTGACATATCATATCGACGCATCTATATATATCATTTGGAATCACCATAGACACTCTATATGCAGTAATGATCGAGTTCTCTATATAGGGTTAAGGTTAATTCTACAATAATATATATAGTTTGAGTTGTGATCGAGTCTGAGACGTATACGGGTCACGACACGTATTAATTAATTCGAATATTATATATTAAACTATATATGAATTATTGGACTATCAACTGTGGACTATCGACTGTGGACTAATAACATTGGACAATTAAAATGAATTAAAATATTGATTATAACATATGAAACTAAACAATTCTTCAAGTTGCCACTTGATTTCGTCTTAAACATCATTTTTATCTTCACGATTACATTCTGTGTTAAAACCTTTCATGATTCTTGAAAACACCTCAGTCGAGAGGATGAACCAACCGCACTTCATTTACGGGAGAAAAGATTGATGCATATAGTTACGCACCTGAAAACACTCAGAACCTGAGTAAACGTTTAACACGTAGCTGTGCTAATTCCTTTAGCGTTATTATTACCGAAAATAACTTTGCATCTGCTGTTCGAGATAGCCAGTTTTGTCACAGCTTCAGCAAGACAACTTCAACTTTTCATACGAAACAACCTTATTATAACATTGATATATACGCGTGCTCTTTTATTGTTACCAGGGAACCTTTCATATTCCACCATATTACCATCAGCGTTTAATCATCTAGAAACACAATTTTCCTGAAACCACCTCGGATTAATAACCGATGATTCAGATATCATAGCATTAAATGCAGAGGAAACGGAAAAATGGTAGATGGTCTAAACGACCAAAAGTTTGATGATAAAGAAAGGAGTGTTAGGAACGCTCGATAGAAAATTGGGTATTGAAAAACAGATTGAGCTACCCATGAAGGAGACCAAAGACAAATACAAGGACCAAACCCTATATTCAAATAATTCAGGTAATTCTGGATCCGTTGAAATCTTTAGAGAATATCTTGCTCTGAAGTCATGTTAAAATCTTGCGGAAAATCTTTCTCCATCAACCATCGAACTTAGAAATTCCAAAATATCATCATCAATATCTTCGATATTTCTGAGGATATTTTCATAAATATTCTCGTCCGAAATTATATACCTCCTTGTGCTTCCTGTGTATCATTATATTGGAAACATTCAATAGAAAATTTAGTACCGAAAAGCAGATTATGCAAAACTAGGAAGAAAGCCGTGGACAAATCACAAAGAATAAGTTTGACTTCAAAGAATCCAAATGATTCAATGTCTGCTAAAGTCTTTAGTGAATATCTTGCTCCTTACTCTAAACCCTTGCAGATAATAGTTTCTATCATCCTCTGATCTTAGATATTCCGAGATATTATCGTACCTTTCATTATAAATATCCTCCATATTTCTGGAGATATTTTTATAACTATTCTTATCTGAAATCATTAATCTCTTCGTGCTATCAGTGTTACATCATATAGAAACTGTTAGTTTCTATATTCTGTAAACTTTAGAGCTTAAAATACGAATGTTATTGAAGTAATGTTGGGAACTGATGCATGAGTTAGTATAATATAATGACACTTGATCAACGTAATTATATTACAGTAAGTCATGCTGAGTTCTAATGAAATGTGATGATTCACAAACTCTAACGTCATCATGTGCCATGTTACACGACTCTTGTATTCTATTTAAACTTCTAGAATATCAAGAAAATATTTCTTGATGATTCGGTCTTTTCCAGGGTATTCTGGTAATTTAATAAATCAAAATCGTGACATTACCATTCCCTTCTTAGAACATTAACAACGTTCATTTTGAAACTTATATATGCGAATTCTGGACCATACGAGAGATGCCTAATCTCAAGAAGAAGAAACGGAGGGACAAAGCACCAAAATAGAAAGGGGGTATAAATCGCAGCAAATAAGAGAGCGCATTAACTGTGGATGACAATAATTATAGGAGACAGAAGCAGGGACATTGAAATATAAGGGAAGATATAAAACCCAATAACAACACAGAAGTTACAAACTGTGGAGATTAATACGAATAGCAATATGAAGACACGGTATAATTAAGAATAGTATCCCCCCAAGGCAATAGTAAAAGTAAACAGATTTTCTGGTAGAAGATTTAAAAGAAGGATGACAGATACATAGATAGGAAAATATCAAGAATCAGAACTGGATGGAGCATTTTCACAACATTTTAGAAGTAGGAATAGAGGAAGAAAGTATAGGAATGGGGAAAGTAATGGAACAGAAGAAGTTCATTTATAGTGAAAATACCAGACAAAGAAATCAAGGCAGATTTCCGCATTAATTATAGAGATCTTAATTTCCTTACTCGCCGGAGAATCAAATCTTTTAGATTTCGAAGATTTTCTTTAAATCCCTTGAATTTCGGAATTCAATCATTACCACGTCAAAAGCTAAGACGAATCTTTGATTCCTAATTTCACTATTTAGTGATAGCTTCATTCATACTATTCGAATAATCGAATTATTTTATCCTTATTACTCAATGGTAATAAAACTCTAATTATCAGCTTTTATGAGTCATGAAAACATATTTATTGTTAGCCATGACCACCTCACTCAAATTTCGGGACGAAATTTCTTTAACGGGTAGGTACTGTGACGACCCGAGAATTTCCGACCAAATTTAAACTTAAACTTTATATGATTTCGACACGATAAGCAAAGCCTGTCAGACCGAGTCTTAAAATTTTTGAACTGTACTCATGTTATCATTAACCTATGACTATTTCCGACGATTCACGAACAATTATTTGTAAATAAATATGTACAGGTGTATACATATATAAATGTAAATAAATATAATAATTGGAAATAATAAAATTTAATCATTTGGATTAAGAATTGTTATTATTAAGCATTGACAGTAAGAATTATTATTTGTTATTATTATTATTATTGTTCTTATACAAAATCGTATAATTAATAGGATGTAATGTTAATACCCAATATAATAAATTTAATTATGAGTTAAACTATAATTATTATAATAATAGTATTAATATTACTTTCAATATAACATAATTATTAATATTATTATGAAAACGGAATACAAGTAATTTGTTATATCTTGTATATCATTAGTAATATTAGATATCATTATTAAGAATTATCAGTACTATTATAATTTAATATTATTATTAAGAATCTAATACCTTTTACTAACATTTTTGCTATTTTTATCATCATCATTATTAAGACTTATTGTATAAAAATTGATACATATGAGTTGTTACATATTACATAATTAATAATATATAAACATATTGAAATTTACTTACAAGATAATGTATAATTGTTATTACTATTTTCATTATTAACGTAAATACTAGTAATATTAAAATTATTAATTTAATACATAGATATGAGATCGGATATGTGTGATTTGTTATATCAGCACCTTTATTATTGTATCATTATTAATAATAACAATAACATTATTATTGGTATTAATATTATTATCATTAGGATTGGTAATATAAAAATTATTAATGTTACTATAATTATGATTACTATTAAAAACTTACATATTTTTATCAAAAGTATAATTTCTATCATTATTATTTTGTTACCATTACTATTATTTTTATGGAAATCATTATTATTATAAATACTACTTATTAATGTTACTTATAAAATTTATGAATTCATTGACTAAAAACTAGGTAATTTTATCTAAAGATTTTTATTATTAAAATTAACATATTATTATGTTTAATGTATTTATAAATTATTAATATCAAATAGGAATTATAAAGATAAATATATATACGCGTATGTTAATATCAAAATCAGTTGTTATCTGTTTCTATCTTACTATTCTGCTCGTGATATCAATATCAAACCTCAACCCTACAAGTAACCGATTCATTAGTGTATTGAGTAAATGATTTGTTTTTTTAAAAAAAAAACTCTCATCTGTTTTAATAGATAGGACGAGACA